>NW_026593266.1:0-19113 GCF_907164565.1 Psammomys obesus | reverse complement strand
GACCTCCATGTTTCACATTTCTTAGCTGTTCCAGAGTCCCCCCCCCCCCCCTCCTCATCTCATCCCTCATGCTGGATGGATCCTGGAGGCCAGCATGGAAATAGGGAAGGGAAGGTTTGGAACGGTCCTCCAGTGTGTGACTCATTTTGTGTAGGTGATCTCACTGTCCCCTGAAAATGCTTCCAAGCGTTGGGGGTGATCTTACAGTAATAATGAGTTAAGGAAGAAACTGGGGAAGGGGGTCAGACAGGATTCTAACTTGCCTGAAATCACCCACAAGTAACAGAGCCAGGAGTGGCCTGTCCCAGAGTGTGCTTTTCTTGTGACATGTGGCTTCTCCAAGGCCACTCTTACTGTCTCGCATCTGTCTCTAGCTAGACAGCTTTCTCAGTGATGCAAGAAGTTAACCATTTGCCCAGACACTGGCAAATGCTTAGTGCGAGTGCCCACTCTGCTCTTTCTCTGAGCCTGGCAGACATTAGTAATGGATCACTACTAATGGATCACAGCACATGTTCCTAATGAACCTGGATCTGCTTTCAACGTTAGCTTGGGGAGCAATCACCGAACTCTTTGAGAAGGCACTGAAGCTCTAGTATCTTCTGATCACGTGACCTTTCACTCGGGGAATTTTCACTGGGGGAATTTTCAAGAATATGAGAGGCCTAGGAAACTTCTTAAAGATTGTTGAGAACAAAGCACCCCCAAGTTCAGTTTTCTCCCTGGACAACCAGCCCTGGGACTTGCTCTTTCTGGAGTAAATACCACTTGTATGTAATTTGTTCCAGTTCTCCATCTCTGCCCTCCTGGGTCCTGGGAGGTGGGCCGTTTGTCATCACAGGTGTACTTGGAAATGAAGGCCCGTGGGTTTGAATGTGAAATGGCCCCCTCCACAGTTGGTGGTCCCCTTTAGAACATGAGTCCTCTTGGTAGACTCAGGTGACCAGAGGCTGGCCTTGAGGGTTAAAGCCTGGCTCAGCTTCCTAGTCAGTGATGGCAGGAACAAGGTACAAGCCCCTACCCTCTCCACTGGGCTGCACTGGCCACAGGGGGCCGGCTTCCTCTACCCCGCCCCTTCCCATCCCAACCCTCCTGCGTGGAAGCCATTTCCTGAGTCTGAACAAATATCTCCCCTTGTGAGCTGCTGCTGGGATGTCTAGTTAGAGAAAAGTGACCCTTTTCAGGACAATAACTTGTCCCCAGCTAGGCCGAGCATGCCACGGAGGGAAGTCCCGAGTCCTGAGGCTGGAGGTTGCTCTCCTGAGCCTTTTGCCCCTGCTGATGTCTCTGGTTTGCCTGACTGTCCCTGTCTTTTGAACAGTAAGTTTGTCCCCACACATACTGCCTTGAGCATAGCTGGGGAACAGGCACCTCCAGGCAATAGCATCAAAGGTGGCACATATCAGCCGGGTCCTACAGCCTTCTCCCTGCAGCCTTCTCCCACTCCACCCTGCCTACCACATCTTCAAAGACGTGTCATCCTCTGCCCATTCACTGTCTGGTTTGGTCCCTAGAATGTGTGTCCCAGTGACAAGGACTCTGTGCCTTCTGATTCTTAATGACTCCTCATGCCTTAGAGCAGTGCTCAGTTAAGACATGTCAAGCCGTAGCACAATCCAAATTGCACCCCAGAGCTCCTGGATTTGGTGGCAAGTCCCAAATGTTCTGGGGGGGGAAAAGACCACTCAAGATTCCCTAGATTATTTAACAGGTACATTCTGAGAGAGCAGTGGGGGAGGGGTGACGTGGCAGGGCAAGTGAATTCAGAGTGATTAGAAAGGAGGGCCTCACTTTGCCCTGGTAAACTGGAAAGACCAATGCCATCCTGAAGATGGAGACCTCATAGGAAATCACACCCAACAAGGGCACTGGGAAAGATTCCCAGAGACAGTGAACTGCTGGATCCAGCCGTGCCTGAAGCTAGCCCTAGAACCATTATACCAAGCAACTGCTTTCTTTGTTATTCTGTGTATCTTCATGTTACCTCCACAAATGAAAACTAGAGCCTCTGCTTCTATAAGCCAAAGGAGACGTGAGGCCATGTAGCAACAAATAATCAGGCAAGAGTCATAAGGATAGGATGTTAAAAATCGCCAGGGAGAAACACAGAGCCGGGAAGATTTTCATTAGTAAGATTTAGCAAAGCAGCCTCCTGTCTCTAATGTGATGACACGGTGGTCTGGGTAAAGAGAAGAGCAGGCACAAAGGTCCTA
This sequence comes from Psammomys obesus, assembly GCF_907164565.1. NCBI lineage: Eukaryota > Metazoa > Chordata > Mammalia > Rodentia > Muridae > Psammomys > Psammomys obesus. The sequence goes on along the minus strand of NW_026593266.1, from coordinate 16,900 downwards.
AGGTTTCCTTGAGGACACAGAATCGTAATGAGCCTCAGTGAGAGGCCTTGTGGCCTGAGCTGGGGCTCTGCACAACCGGACCCTGGGCCAGAGCTTGGGGATCAAGGTCAGGCATTTAAAGCTATCTACTGGGCACTAGGGGACACAGAAGGATCTGGATCAGTGGTCCTCAACCTTCCTAACACTGAGACTATTTAATACAGTTCCTTGTGCTATGGTGACCCCCAGCCATAAAATTATTTTCACTGCTACTTCATGACTGTAATTTTGCTACTGTTGAGGGTAGCAATGTAAATACTTTTGGAGACAGGGGTTTGTCAAAGGGGTTGCGACCCATGGGTTGAGAACCACTGATCTAGAGCCAGGGTTTGACAACCACCTTGTGCATACTAAGATGAATGCATTTGGGGTCAGAGACACGGCCGTGCTGGGGGCTCCTCCTGGTGCTCCAGCCGAGCGAAGAGGGGTTTGGGCTGGAGTGGATGTGCAGGACAAGGCAAAAATAACGCGCTGGGAGGTTCACGGTAGGACCCTGACCCTTGTGTCTGAGGCACGTAGGTGCTTGTGCTGACAGATAAACGCTAGGGAAACACACCAGGCTGTCTCTTCAAAGGGAGAGATGTTGACCCTGTTGTCTACCCAGCAGGTTGGAACGACTGTGGTGAGTAGCCTGGTGACCTGTGCTACCTCTATGGCCAGGCCACAATGGCTCTCCCAGACCTTTATCGGTCACGTCCTCGGTTAAGCTATAGAACCTATCTTTACGGAAGATGGCGCTTGTACTTTACCAGGGTTTTGACGCAATCCTGTCCAAAACTTTGTTGTCCACACAGAGCTGAGTTAATCGCCTCCAGGAAACTGTTTTTCCAAATTGTGCTGTGCTTAAAGAGCCCTAAAATGAATTTCCCAGTGTCAGACTCTCCAAGCCTGAACCAACACTGGCTGCCGAGTCGAGTTAAAATGGATTTCTTTCATGCCAATCGCTACCCTACTGGTTGTGGTATTTGCAGAGATCCCCAGGCTGCGAGCTGCGAACTCCTCATCATCATTCTTGAGGCTCTGTCTTGGGCTACGCCGCCCTCAGGCAGGCCCTGCGACTCTCTGAGCCATTTGTGGGGCAGGCTTCACTGTTGTCCCATTCCTCCCCTTTCTCTGCTGTTTAAGATCTTTAATATGCCCCCACTTCCTCATGTCAGCTCCTTTGTGTTCTTACCAAACACTGATTTACAAAATGACTCACTATTAAGTTCATTGGTAAGAAAACCCACTTTGTCCTCCTCCTCTCCCTCCTTCCCTCTTCCCTTCTTTCTTCTCTTTCCTGGAAAAACTGTCCCAAATCTAATTTCTTGTGCCACCTGGTTGCTGGTGGCAGCAAAATGCACTAAGGGTTCCTTTCCAGCATTCAGCTTCCGACCTCTGATAGCTCCTGGTGGCCTTTGTCATTGAGGCAAACCTCCAGGTCTCAGGACTCAATGTCCCAGAGCTCAGGCACAAGTCAAATTCAGATTTCCCCATAAGGAAAGCTGCCTCAGTCCAGAGTCACCCCCGGGAATGAAAGGAGACTTGCTGAGTGCAGGCACCCCAAGGAAAACAGCCACCTGCTGCTGACTGCCGGGGCTCAGCATCCCTGAGGCAGAGACATGGTCATGGATTGCTTTGGGAATGTGGTGTGGGGGGAACATACAGGAATTCTCCCAGGAAAAGTTCCAAATGCATACAGCCTGGCTGACTGTTTCAGGGGCCCTATGCACACCAGGAACCTCATCTTAGGGCCCCTGGGCTAGAACTCTAATTCAAGCGACAATGTGAGTTCTAGAGTCTGAGTTTCCATCATGTTTCCTCCATCGTCCATGGCATTCAAGGAGTTGAGTTGACTCTCACATTCATTTTGTTTATGTGTGAAATGGGCAGAGCCTGGCCTGTGGGTCAAGAGGGCTAGAGAGAAGTTCCGAAGAGGTGAAGCCTAAGGTCATACCTCACAGCTTCGCTCCACCTCCCTTTCCTTCTTATTTTCTTCTTTCCATTTATTTTTCATTCCGTCCATCTCTACATTCATCTATACATTAAGCCAGTGATTTATCTGTCTACCCATTTCCATCCATTTATTCATCTGTGCGTCATTCATTCATTCACTCATTCATCCATCCACCCTTTTGTCCACCCTGTTTACGTGTTGGTCCATCCATCGTTCATCCATTCATCCATCCACCACTCTGTCTTTCCTTCACCCACTGCTTATCCTTTTACTCTTTTAAGAACCCATTAACAACCTCCATGTACCATGCACTGAGCCCGCTCAGGGGATACAGGATGAAGGCATCCTTATCTTCTCAGCCCAACACCAGACATAGAACCCAGCCTTTACAGTGCACCCAGTTGAGGGAAAAATGGAGTCCTGAGCCTAGGGAAGAGCATGCATTCTGGAGGAGGTGATGCCCACATGGGCCATGGAGGGATGGGCCACATGCTGTTGGGGATTCCTAGCTTATAAAGGGCAGGCCTCCATGGACATAAGTCAGGCTCAGCAGGTAGTGAAGTCATCCACGAAGCCATTTTCTCACTCCACAATCACCAGAGAAAAGACATTCTTTGGCTCAAAAGTGAGTCCTGTGCGGAGGCTGCCCACACACTGATCCCCATCCTGTTCTTTCACATGGCCAGAATGCAAACCAGGAATGCCCAACAGCATCCATCTCAGCCCCTCTATCCACCTGTTGCCATCCATTCATCCACCCGCTCACTCATTCTCCCATCTGTCTAACTGCAGCCTCTTCTCAATGGACCTGACAGAGTCAGTAAGATATTTGTAATCTCCCGCACAGGAAGAACAGCCCAAGAAAGACAAAGAGGCCCCAGAAGCGGGGAGGGGGCAAGTGGAAACAATGGCAGCAGCAATGGAGGACTGTCTTGAGGTTTTAGTCTGTAACTGGCTGGTCTGAGTTCGTGCCAGACAGATCTGGCAAAGATGAATGTCAGGTGATTTAAGAGATGAAAAAAAAAATTCTATAAGACTTTGATTTAAAAAAAAATGAAGCCAAATAAAACAAAAATCCATTCGAAAGCAGAGCAAAGAAACGCTGAATGACAACAAACATCACTCAAGTAATATTTGCCAAGGGATAAAAACCGGGTTTTCTGCAGATTTCTAAGGCCCAATACTTAAAGCTAAAGATGGAAATTGTCCAAAGAGTCAGACATAACTTTCACAAAAGGAGATGGTCATGTGACCACTAACAAACAGCATGAAGACATATGGTGTCTTCAGAGAAATTCAAATTAAGAGCCCATCGAGCCTCCCTCCTTTCATGCAAAGGACTAAAAGGAAACAAAAAATAAAGCAAGGATTTTGAAACAATGACAGTTACAAGTTTGACAAGAATGTGGAAGAAGTGAACCTTTCACACATGGATGAAGGTAACATTTTTTATCACATTAGAAAGCTGCTTAATATAGTTTTAGATTCACCTAGATAATCCAGCAACTGCAGCCTACTTATCTACTGAGGGAAGAGCTGCCTACAAAAACATCTGTCTAAGAACAGTAATCCCAGACAGCAAGGTACCCAAACATCTCCCATCAGGGATATTGGTACACACTGTGGTATGTCCATTCAGTTAGGTGGACATCCATTGTTAAGAGTGAATGAACTCAACCACACCAACAGGGATGAGTCTCACAAACCTAAAACAGTCAGCCATGATATAACGTCCAGACTGATTCCATTTACAGAAAAGGTCAACTCTGCTCATAAGACACTGGCTGTCCCTAGTGGGTGGAGAAAGATTTAGAAACAGACATGGAGGACTGTTCTGAAGCAATGGTAAGAATTCATTTCATAGTTTGGTTGACAGTTTGGTTGAGCCGTGCAGGGAGGAGCTGTGGGTTCACAATAGCTCAGTATTTTCACGCACGTGCACACACACATGCACTCGTATGTACACAGATGTAATGAAGTCTGTCAGCAGGCTCAATCCATCCAAAAGGCTAAATGCACCTTTCACAGGTGGGAGACGGAAGACCTAGGCAGTTTGTGCTTTGGGTGGTTTCATAACAAAAAGGAGCCCCCAGGGACCACGGGATAAACCACACTGAACAACCCCAGGATGAGAGGTCATGGCTGTCAGTGAATGTTGGGCAGAAGGACCAGAGTAGCAAGTAGATGAGCCTGTGCATTGGATCAATGGTCAGTGATTGAAGATTTGAACCTAAACCCCCAGAACACGTTGAGAGAAACCAGGAAATCTAGGAAAGAAGCGGTGATGTTGTAAGGAGACAAAGGGATACAGAAAAAAAGGTGGTTGTGTGAGGAAGGTCACAGGATTATTGACTAGGAAGGAGAAATGACCTGAAAATTTGATGACAGTGTATTACACGGTCTGTAAAATGATGACCTTTTCCCTATTCAGATCTTTCTAATTTTTTTTAGGGGGAGTAGCGACCTCAATGAGTCTCTTGTGTGCATATATTTAGGTCAGAGGTCAACCTCAAGAGGTCAGACACATTGTTTTATGAGACAGGGTCTCTTACTTCGGCCTGGAGCTTGCTAATGAGGCTGGGCATGAGCCTCACGGAGCCACCCTCCTCAGCGTTGTGATTATGGCATGTGTACCACCATGACTGTGAGTTCTGGGGTTTTGAACGCCAGTCCTCGGGCTTGTGTAAAAGTACTTCACCCACTGAGCCATCAGCCCAGCCCCCCACCATGAATTCATTCATTATTCTGAGCTCTGAACTCTGAACTCTCTTTTTCTCTTTGCCTAAACTTACAGAATACTCACTCACTCACTCACTCACTCGCTCACTCACTCACTCACTCATTCATTCAACACAGGCTTATTGAGCACCTACTACAATCCAGACACTGTGTCAGGTGTTGGGATACAGAATAAACACCAGAGCTCGAGATTCATGAGGCTGACCTTCTAATGTCAAGGGTCATACATGGTACCAGGGAAGATAGGGAATGCTGGAATAGTTACAAAGTCCTCTTTGGTGAGGAGATGAGAGAAAAGATAAGTGCACTCCCAGGGGGAGAGATTTCCAGGCCCCAGGAGTAGTTGATACAAAGGCCCCAAGGCCTGAGCACTCTCAGGGTACCAGAGAGGTATTGGAGCAGCAAGAGGGAAGGGTAGGAGCAGAAGTTGCAGAGATAGTGGGGTGTGGGAAGGCCTTATGGCCATGGAGTGGACTCTGGGACTAACTCTCAGTTGGCGGGAAGCCATGGGAGCTCTGAGTGGAGAATGATGGCATCGGAATCCCTCAGTGGGAGAAGGAATCTGGGGGTCCCACAAGGATGTGCTAGCATGGTGTGAGTGAAGGGATTGGCAGAGCCTGGGGTCCTGCAAGTCCTGCAAGTAGCTGTTCTTAAATGCTGAACTCAGGACAAAGTCGAGTTCTTTCTGTGATGAGGATGGGGGGAGGGAGGTGTCTTAATGGGACCCTCATCCCATTCAGAGGCTTTGGCCATGCCAGGTTGTTGGCTGTTTGTTTATGGACCTACTATGCTCTGAGGGGCTGTGTTGTATCCAACTCCACCCGGAACAGTGGGCCCCAAGGATATTGCCAAATTCTCGCTCCTGCAGTCAGTGTCTGACCTGACTGTAGTCAACCTGACAGCTGACCATGGGAACATGAATGATGCCATGTGAGGCTAGATGTGCTGGTCAGCTGACCAGTGCAAATGGCCAATCCGAAAAATGACAAATTTCATCCGCCTGAAGAGAACGAACATTTGCATTTGAGTGCGGCTTTGTTACGCAGTGCAAGCTGACTGACACACAGTGAGAACACAGTTTCCTGGGACTGTCAGCAATTTGACATTGGAAGGCTTGCAGCATTCCCACTGATGGAATCTTCCTCCCTTGGGAAGCCAGGGCTTTCCTGCATGCTGCGTCCCAGCTGGTCATCTTGGGGACCCACTCAATCTTTGGTACCATCCACACCTTCCATACCATGACAAGATGCTAGGCAACATGCTGGGCTTCTAAAAAAAAAAAAAATTAAAAAAGTGTCCAGACCTTGCCAAAAGTCCCTGAGGGGACCAAAATTGCCTCTGGTTGTAAAACCACTGACATAACGACACTGGGAGGCTGAAGAGAATTGCTGAGGATAGCAGACAGCAGGGAGAGGCAGCTAAAAATAACAGGGCTCAATCAGGGACCACAAATCACTAGGACCGCTCTGGCCTGAGGGCGCCATCTGCTTTCATGGTGTAGGTGGGGAGGGAAGCAGGGAGGGAGGAGGGCTGGAGGTGAGGAGAAGCAGAGCCAGGGTGAGGAGGTGAGAGGGTAGTGGCTGGGAGGCTGAGGTGGAAAGAGACACTGTGAGGTTGGTCCCCTAGGAGAGGACCCCTATGCCTTTGACTATTTGGGAAAGGCCTGGAGAAAGCATGGAGGAGAGTGGGAGGACAGGCCCTTGGAGGGGAAGAGGAACAACCAGGAGAGCCTATCACTCTGTCTCTAGTTGTGCTCTCTGCCCTAGCAGTGGTCCGCACCAACCTTAGGGAACACATAGGGGCTTCAGGCAATATGATGTTATTTGTAAAAAGCTGATAACCTGAGCTCCTTTACTAAAATATGAAACCTGGAGCTGGGAAGATGGTTTAGTGCCTGCTATATTGAAGGTGAGGACCTGAATCCAATCCCTAGTACCCATGAGAAAAAGCCAGGAATGGTACTGCACACTTGTAATCCTGGCACTGGGGAGGCAGAGACAGGAGGATCCCTGGGGCTCCAGACAGCCTAGCTCAAACCAGCTCCAGGCCACCAAGAGATCCTGTCTCTGGTAGTGGCCTATGTGGAATAATAGATGAGGTTGACCTCTGGCCTCTAAGCTCACGTGCACACACATGCATGTTCGTTCCCCCTGGCATGCACTGGCAAATACGTGAAATGAACCCCACATACCCCCACAGAAGGAGATTGTCTGAATTACAAACCTAGATACCTCAGTCCAGAAAGCAAGCCTGAGATAGAACGCTGGCAGTAACATGGAAAATCCATACAGAAGCCTGGGATAGCTGGCTCAACGGGGAGAAGGGATGAGGCAAGAGACAGCTGTGAAGTGTCCAGGTCACCATGCTTAGCTCTGCTGTACAAGACCTGGGCTTCTAAAGATTCTGTGCAGCCAGGCGTGGTGATGCATGCCTGCAATCCCACACCGGGGATGCTGAGGCAGGAGGATCATTAGTTCAGAGCCAGCCTGAGCTGCATCATGATCTTGTCAGAAAAACAAACAAACAAAACCAAACTAAACAACTGAAAAACAAACAAACAAACAAACAAACAAACAAGCAAGCAGTGTCTCCCGACTCCTGCAGCTCTCACCTCTCATCATTCTCTCCCTTCCTTTGGCAGTGACTTTGTCCTCAATACACCATTGCTGTTCATGCCTCAGAGCCTTTGCACATGCTGTTTCCACTGCTGGGATGCCTTTCCTCAGCCTTTCCCCCTCTCACTTAGCTCCTGTCCATCCTTATGCCAACCCAAGCCAAGCCCAGAGTACCTATCCCCTCTGATCTAGAACACTGCCACTGCCCAGCGTGTGGTTTGCTTAACATCCCTGCTTCACTAGACTTAGTGCCGGGAGGGTAGGAGTCACACAGTGCCTGACACAGGCATCGAGGGAGTAGACAGCCTGGATGGCTGACGAACAAACAAACGAACGAAGGGATGAATGAATGAAGGGTGCCTCCTTGATGGCCAGGGACCTGTGGCTGGTTGTCCTAGCCCCTTGTCAACAAGGTCAGAGTGAGGACCACTCCATCACACAGCTGGGGCCTCACCTGGGGATGACAGCTAAGCCTTCATCAAATGAGTCTAGGGCTGGGGATGGAGGCTAATGTTGAAAAACGAAGCTGACAAATTGAGAACCGAAGCCCTGCTAGGTGTGGTGACACATGGAGATCCCAGCGCCCAAGAGGTTGAGAGGCAGGAGGATGGTGAGCTTTAGGCTAGCCTGGGCTGCACAGCAAAGCAAGGACCTGTCTCAAAACAAATGCTGATATCTACCTCCTTGCTTAGAATGACCCAGCCTCAGGTCAAAGTCGAAGAGGCTGGTGGCGGGATGTCACTATATCCCCACGAGCCCTCCAACATAGCAGTGAGGACAATCCATTGCTAAAGTCACCCGTGGCGTCTGCCCCAGAGGGCACGAACTGCAGAGCACTGTTTTGTTGGAACGTTTGGAACAGCATCTACCCTGTCCCTATGACACATCCTCACCTCACACTGTGGCTGCCAGTGCGATGCCCTCTGAGCTCAGAGGCAAGGGTTTCAACCCCTCCTTTCTTCATGTTAGGAGCTTTGAGAGATGTAGGCTAGGATTTCTAAAAAAAAAAAAAAAAAAAGCTACACTGTCCTGCCCAATTGTTTTCATGTCAGGGTCTAATTATGCAGCCCAGGCTGTCCTCAAACTCCTAAACCTGTACCAGACATCCCAGCGCTGGGATCACAAGCATGTGCCACCATACCCAGTTCTAAGGCACCCAGGCTCTTGGCAGCTGCTGGCAGCACCCAAGGCCTTCCATTCTTCTGTGCCCATCCAAAGCTGGTAGCCAGGCCTCCCTGAGAGCCATTCCCTCCTCTGCATTGCCTACAGATGGGCATTTTCTTCAACCCAAATGTAGACCTTTTCCCAATCACCAGGGCATAAGCAGTCTTCCTAGGACCCCAGTGAGTCTCACCACGGACCAAGTTGGGCAGCTGTGAAGGGCGGGTTCAGCTTTATGGGCTGACATCACACAAATTCAAGTAGAGGGTGGGTGAGGGAAGGGGGCGGGTCTAGAGGATGGACAGCCAGAGAGAGGATGGAAAAAGGTAGACAGCTTCTGCTGATCTTTTAGTCATGTTCCCACGGTGTCTTCTTCTGTGCACATTGCTGTTACTTGGTGAATGGAACCCAAGGAGGAGGAGTGGACGGACGGAAGGCAGGCAGATGAAAAGATAGAAAATGGACAGACAGAAGGTTGAAAAGTGTGTGGGGAGGCAGAGTGGCTGGTCAGGCAAGGTCCTGCCCAGATGCCTGTTCAATCTCTCCATCCCTAGACTCCACCCTAATTACAGGCTCCCAGCCCTGCCCCCAGTCTGCTTCTCCCCTCCTCCACTCCCAGGCAAAATTTATTCAAACAAAACGCAGATGTCTCTTGGGTCATGTTGGAGACTTCCGGAAGCCAGGAAACAGCTGTCTTAGGGGCCTTAAACCTGAAGAAAGGGGTGATGCTGGAGCCCAAGGAGACCGGCCACTTTGCTCCTGGCTTCAGCAGAGAAGGGTTAGACTTTAACAAGAGTGACCAATCCCATATTCTCTCCTTCACTTGGGTTAACAGCTGGCCTCAGTGACTTTTGGCCTTTTCCCTCTGGATACACGCTGTTTAAAATTCCATCACTTGTGCATACTTGTATGCATTGCCCACTGAAAACATGGCTAGCCTTTATTGAGTACCTACAGCCTGCCGGGAGGTGCTTCCGTGTATTTGATATAAAATATCTCCTGTCATCTGCACAACTGCATAATGATATTACAGAGGGGGAGACTGCGGCTGAAGGAAGTACAGGTCAGGATTAGATCTTAGGCTAGCCGTCCAACACATTTTTAACTCCTAGGCTGGAAAAATCAGCCTAGGAAGATAAAGCTGAGATCCCCTTTAATCAGCCCAGTCTCTGGCAGCCTCCCTATGCTAGAACCTTTGTGGCCAAGCTGAGGCCCCTCACTTCACACTAACAGGTAATAAGCAGTCTAGTTGCCTGATAGAAGCTTCCAACAGCTAAGAGGCCTGTGTGTTTTTGCGCATCACCACGCACCGGCAAGTTAAATGGCAGGATTCTGAATCCCCTCCCTGCCACAGTAAATATTTCATCTGTTTAGATCTGAAACTTTTGTTGCCTTACTGCTCTGTTTCTACCCAGGAGCTTCAAATGGACACCTTTCTATCAGGCACTTTCCAGAAGTCCCCCACCCCCAACACACCTGCCCAAGCTACAGGACTCTATGGAAGGTTTGCAAGCTGCAGGCGGGTAAGATGGTTTAGCAAGTGGAGGCGCTTGCTGCCAAACCTGATGACCTGAGTTCAATTCCTGAGGTCTACATAGCAGAAGAGAATGGATTATTCCGAGTTTCCTCTGATCTCTCTCCCCTGATTCTCTCTCCCTCTCTCTCACAAGGAGACTTACAGACAGACAAAGAGAGACACAGCTACACACACAGAGAGACATGCACACAGATTCGTACACTCACAATAAATAAATGTAATAACTAAAGTTTGCAAGTTAATAACAGTTTGGGATTGTTCAAAGTTAATGAAGCCTCAGCCCAAGGCTTCAGTCTTTGCAATAATGTACCTTCTATGTTTACACAGAAGATTCTAGACAAATAGTGATTTGAGACATGAAGCCAGCTACAGTTATTTCTATCATTCTGCACTAGTTGAAAATTTGTGTTTAAAATTTAAGAGTAGGTATGAGTCATGAGCTACATTTTTTTTTTCTTTGTTTCTTTGTTAAACAGCAATCTCTGGTTCATACCTGGTCTGTTTTCCGGGTTTGAGTATATCTTTAACATTGAAATTTATTCTTCCTAAATGAATGGTTTAAAACCAAAAAAAGAGTGAAAATAATACTTATTATAATATGATTACTGAAAATAATTTTGTCATATAGAAGAGAGGATTGTTGAAAGAAAAATCTTCTCCAGGTGTCAAATAACCACCCACATGGCTGCTCCCTGGAGGAGGTAACTGACATTACCAGCCTCCCACGTACCATCTTCCACCTTTGCTCTCCACAGACAGGCTCTGCCATGTGTCAATAAAATGCACAAAGCATTATTTTGCCCTTGGGTAAATGTGCACGTGTGTTTGAGCATTATTGGCACTCATTGTCGAACTCCCTTTGCCCTCACGAGGGGGGTCTGATATTTGTGCAAATGCCCCTTCTTCAACGGTCGTGTGTCTGTGGCGGCAACTAGATCTCTTGGTTATTGCTTTAAATCTTTTTGAAGATTTTCCCACGGGAGCTCTGCATTTCAGTCATTTCCACACTTCCTGTTTCCCTGGTGTCTCCCCATTCTGCCTCAAAGTCATGACTTGTGTGTGTGGTGTGGGCGTGCATGTGCGCGTGCATTGCCCTTAGTTCTGTTGGTATGTACATGTGTTTAGGGCTGACCACTGGGACTAGATGACCTATGAGGGGCCTGTCCCCAGAGGAAACAGGTTGCCCCTCTCTTGGTGACCACTGATTGCTTGTAGCTCGTGTTAGCTCCACCCTGGATGGGCACCTTTTCTGCCTCTGGGTTTCACTACATAAAGTACACTCTCTGGGCGGAGCACAGAAAGTTCAGCGGCAGTGAGCACAGGCTGTGCTTTGAAAGGTGCCATCAGGCGCCAGCCCGGAGCACATACCAGCCTATGGCTTCAGACAGTCCGGAGCTATTTTCACCCTGCCCTTTCTCAGGATGGCCCAGGGCCAGCTCAGGTTCCTTCTATGTGAATCTCGTGACTCTCGTGGCTGTCACAGCCCCTTCCCTGCACCATGTGCCTTGTGACCTGGGCTATTTAGGTGACTGTGCCCCGTCCCAGTGCACACAATTACACATCCTGACCCTTCCAAGGCTGGGAGAGATTTCCAGGCCTGATCATGTTACTCTGCCCTATGTCCAGGCTGGCAGCTGGGGCTGGGGATCCCGGTGGGGGCTGTTCTCACCACCTGTCCCATCCACAGAATTTGCTCTTCCCTAGGACATCCAGAGGCTCCTGTCCAGGCACGATCACTTCTTCTGCTCCCTTGTGCACAATACCTCCCTCAGCTAGTCTGGGATGTTGCCAAGCGTGGAGACAACATCTTGTCCCTGGGTCCCCAATGCTTGGCATGAAGGAGGTGCTGGAGGGAGAATGGGACTTGGTGTGACCCCTCTGCCCGCATGTCCCCCAAGTGTTGCTTTATCAGATATGAGCAGACCCTTCCTAGAAACAGCTGAAAGGAAGAAGAATCCATTCAGCTCAAGGTCAGTACGCTCAGCTCCTGGCTGATGGACCCGCGCACTTAGGCAGAACGTCATTTTGAGGGAAAAGATTCTTCACTACATGGCAGATAGCAAAAAGGGGTGGAGGCAGGGAGGGAGGGGGACCTGCGTTACCCCCAAGGTTCTGCCCCCAGTGAGCCACTTCCTCCTGTTAGCTCCTCCTCCCCTTAAAGCCACAGAACCTTGCAGGCATCACCACCGGCTAGAGAGTAAGCTTCCAATATGCCAGTCTTGGATATGGGGACCGTTTATATTTAAACCGAGACTCATTAAATTATCATGGTCTTACGAGTAGATGTCCTCGGAACTGTGACATCAGTAATGATGTAGGTAATAGGCCTTATTTTAAAGAGGGTGAAAAAAATTCATCCTTTTGCCCAACAAGCCCTTGCATGTTCTGGATTCGTGATAGGCAGTGTCTAACCCCCTCTCCCCTCCCCGCCCCCATGCCGCCCTGTGCTCTCTCTCTTGGAGGTCAGGTCCAAGTTGAGAAGTGAAACCGGCACCATTTTTAACCCCAATTCCTTAGCCCCATTCAAAGGCTTTATCTCACCATCCTTTCCTGTCAGGAAATGACTCCGTGGATGCCTCTGACCTGTCATGCCTACTGTCTCATTCCCATTCAGTTCCCACATGGTCGTCCTGAAGTATAAGCCTCAGGAGAGTTGCTCTACCCCTCTCTCCAATCCAATCTATGAGCAGGCTGAGAGGCGGCTTCTCGACCTTCCGAAGGAATCGAAATTTATTACACTTTGAATGTGAACTTCTGGCCCCTAGACATGTGAGGAGGGCCGCTCTTGAATGAACCTGTGGAGGAGTGTTTTGGCAGCTGCCATTGCATGGATGTACAAAGTCTCCCCCAAACCAGTGTGTTAAAGGCCTGGTCCCTGGGGATGCTGTATTGGGAGCAGAGCCTTTCAGATGGGGTCTTGGGGGAATGACCTTTGGGTCATTGGAACCAAAGGAGATAGACTGTGGCCCTTCCTTGCTCTCTTTGGATAATGGCAGTTTGACAAGCAGTTTGTACAGCGTACACCCTTGCCTTGATGTGACATCACATCTTGGAACCAAAGTAATGGGTCAGTCGACCATGGAGCCTCCCAAACCTGTGCCCAATTAAACCTTTCCTCCTCGCAAGTTAATTGTCTCACATCTTTTGTCACAGTGACATGAAGCTGACTGTCACAGCTGATCCAGGAAGTGAACTCACTTCTTTAAAATGGATGGTACCACACATTACGACTACCCCCACCCCCATTTTAGAAGGGGAAGGATGCCCAGAGATACCAGTCATGTACTAGGTGACCCCTGGTCCTCTTGTACTTAAGAAGAGGTTGGCTAAGAATATATCCAGGCATGAACAGCCTAATGACAGAGAGGTCCACCTCCTCTCTCTCTTCATGCTCGATGGATCCCTATGTCCCTGCCAGTGGGGAGGACAATGGTGACAGTGTTCCTTTAGCAAACACTCTGACTGACAGGGCTGATTGTTCAGGAAAACAACCCTGAGGGTGCAGGGCTGAACCCCACTCCCTCTTCATGTCATTGGTGGCTTTATGCAGAGGACAGCACTGCCATTGGACTGTCATCGGGGTCCATTGCTCTCCAGCCATCAAAGTCATGGCAGCGAGAACCCACTATTTGCACCCCTTCCAGAGGACAAAAACATCAGGTGACAAATTACAGATGAATGCACCGCCCACTGGTCCCTCCTGCCAGCAGACAGTCTCGGACTTCCTGGACACAACCAACCATCCATGTGCTGTCGCTCTGCATCTCCCTGCCACTGTGAATAAAACTGCTTGTGAACTACCGACTGAGTTCTGCCCAGGAAACCCTAGAGGACCTCGGAGCTGTGGATTCCAGGATGAAGAGGTTTAGCTCTTAGTTCTTGGGGTGGTCCCACTGTTCCACCCCACTTCTGATCTAAGCCTGGGAGCTCTGCTCCAAGAAAGATAACATTTTATGACACTGTTCCTGCGGTATGTGTGACAACTGGCCCTGAGGACTGAGTGGACCTGCTTTCAAATCCCAACTGCATCCCTTTGTAAAGGATTATAAACGAGTGACCTCACCTAACAGCATTAGTTATCTTCATCTGTAAGATGGAGAGTCAGGGTTCATGACCTCATTTGCTTAAAAAAAAAATGCTTACGAGCAAAAAGGAACAGAGAGGACTTTGTGCTAAGCAGGAAAAATCTAGATACAGAAAAGACAGATAACGCTAGTCTAGGTGTGTGGTGCAGGAACGGAGTGTGTGGAAGGGTCTGGTGCTAGCCAGAGTTTCCGGGTGTGTGTGTGTGTGTGGACACCCTCAGAGAAAGTAGGACGGTGGGATATGGAGGTCCCGGGTCACTGGAGGGGTTGAAGGTGCAGGGGTGCCCCACAGCAGCAGAGCAGGAGGCAGCAGGCAAGGCTCTCACATACACGAGGGCTGGCACATCCCTGTGTGGTTCTCGCTCAGAGGCTCAAGGGGATCCTGACACCCACATACAGATCACTGCGTGAGATGGTTGAGACTGGAGACCCGGCCCTCACTCGCTCAGCTGTTCTAACAGTTCACAGTGTGTACCAAGACGCTGTTACATAAATGGCAAAGGTACAGAACAGAGCCTTTACTATTTAAAAGGAAGATACGTATCACCCAGAGGCCAAAGCCTGCTGTGGGGAACATGGGGGGCTCTTGTCACTGGAGGAAGTGATGACTTCACTCAATCCACACACAGACCTAGAGCGTTTTCTCACTTGGCTTCAAATATGGTTGGCCACGCACATTGGGTCTCCCAAATCCCAGGTCAAGACAATGCTATGACAACCTGCCGGACTTGAACCCTAGCTCTCAGCCCCAGAGGTATGAGCTGGGCACAGGCACTCTGGTCTTCAAATGCCCTGATATGGCACACATGGTTCAGGGTACATGCACATTTTTTTCCTGTTATTGTTAGGTTCCCAGAGGGTTCAGCTCTACACAAAGGGATCATCTGAGAGTGACCTATATGGTCTGCTTAGACCCAGGGCCTAGAAGAAGGGATCTTCCCCTGAAGGAGCCCTTTCCTGCATCAGGCTGTCTCTACGCTGTTCCAGCAACAATCTGACAAGGTAGATATCTATCTCAGTTTCTGGAAGCCAAGAGAGGTCCAGCTGGAAGACAGATGCTGAGCTTACCTGCCCCATGCACACCCCAGGGCCATGAATCTAACTCAGGATGACTAGTTCCCAAGCTGGGCTCCAGCCTTGCTGTCTCACAGCTGAGGATGGAGCAAGGTGACCTAGCTAGTGAATGCCCACCCTGCCCCTGGTCAGAGTCTTCAGCAAGCCAGGCATAGAGACGTCAGAGAGCAGAGGACAATTTCTCTCTAAATCTGCGAACATTTGTCCCCAGATCCGGAAGTCGCCTCCTGGGTGGAATGTCCCCACCTTCTCCAGGATGAGTGGCTCCCACCTTCTTCCCTTGCTTGGGTGCTCTCGGTCCCACTGTGTGAGCGGCCTCACACTGCTCCAGAGGCTGTGGGGTGGCTGACAGTCTGGCTCTCAGAGGTAGGTAGAAATCAGGCTATGTTGGCTCCTCCAAGAATCCCTTTCCTCAGCTATGAAGGGAAGTCAGCCGTAGCTAAAGCTCATCGTGGCTCGATTCTCATTCCTTCTCCCGACGGGGTCACCGTTCTTTCTCCAGCTTAGCCAGTAAATGGCAGCGATGGCTGTAACTGTTATCATTGTCACAGTGTAGTACTTGCCCCAGACTCAAAGCCCCCGGGAGCTAGTGAGTTCCCATTTCTCCATCCTGGGCCCCAACCACAGATGGTGAAGCAGCAAGAGCTCTGGGATACTGTTGCTCAATCAGAAATTCAAAGAAAGTGCAGGGAACAACCTCGATCATATGCAGGCCTTTAACACCAAGACCCCAAACTATAAACCCCACAGATGTTCTAGGAAAATGGCCTTCCCCCTCTCCTCTTTCTCCCATTCCTTCTCTCTCTTCTTCTCTTTCTCCCCCTCCTTTTCTTCATTCTGTGGTATCACTCAAACTCAGAACCTCACTAGGCAACTATACTCCATTGCTGAACTGTAGCTCATCCCCAGGGGCATTCTTTTTTTAATTTTTAATTAATATATATATTACAATTTATTCACTTTGTATCCCAGCTGTAGCCCTCTCCCTCCTTCCCTCTATACCCCTTCCCCAGTCCACTGATAGGGGAGGTCCTCCTCCCCTTCCATCTGACCCTAGCCTATAAGATCTCATCAGGACTGTTTGCATTGTCTTCCTCTGTGGCCTGGTAAGGCTGCCAACCCCCCTCAGGAGGAGGTGATCAAAGAGTCAGCCATTGAGTTCATGTCAGAGAGAGCCCCTGTTACCCTTACTAGGGAGTTCACTTGGAAACTGAGCTGCCATGGTCTACATTTGTGTAGGGGTTCTAGGTTATATCCACGAATGGTCCTTGTTTAGAGTAGCAGTCTCAGAAAAGACCCCTGGGCCCAGATTTTTTTGTTCTGTTGCTCTCCTTGTGGAGCTCCTGTTCCCTCCAGGTCTATCCTCCCCTTCTTTCATAAGATTCCCTGCACTCTGCCCAAAGTTTGGCTATGAGTCTCGGCCTCTGCTTTGATACCCTGGTGGGTAGAGTCTTTCAGAGGTCCTCTGTGGTAGGCTCCTGATGATTAGAACCTCCCTTGGTTCCTGGGACTAGAGCAGGGACTTTAGGGATGTACATAACGGGGCCAATCAAGGGTTTTGATTGCACATGCCCATTCTTCCAACCAGTAAACTTTGCAGTTATCTCTGGAACCATCTCATATGTTTATCCATGCATCCATCCATCCACTCACATACCTACTCTGCCATCTATCTATCTATCTATCTATCTATCTATCTATCTATCTATCTATC
>NW_026593265.1:0-18026 GCF_907164565.1 Psammomys obesus | reverse complement strand
CCATCCATCCATCCATCCATCCATCCATCCATCCATCCATCCATCCACATACGTATCCATTCACTTATCCATCCATTCACCCATCCATCTATCCCACTTGCTTTCTTGGATGTCATCTAAATCAAATATTCTTTCCCAGCAACATGTTGGCAATGAGTGAGACAGACAGAGAGCAAGACAGATCTAGAAAGGGAAAGGAAGATACAGTGGTCCAGAAGGAAAATGGAAAACCAAGGTCATACATCAGCTCAGTCTGCAACAGTCAATACAGACAGACATGGAGAAAACAGTGGGCCTGAGGTCCGCAGAGGGCTGTACAAGAATTAGTCTTTATATCTATGTACATATATATATATAATATATATAGCATTTATAGGTATATATACTTTGTGTTTAGAAAAAGGCAACAGAATAATTTACAAAGAAAGCCTTTTTACAATGAGGGATTTTCCTCCGTTTGGTGACTTGGAGAGCTTTCCTCCTGTTGGGACATGTGACAGACCCCTAGAAAGATCACTTTGGATCAGGGATGTAGAGTCTGTCCTGCTGTGGCCAGGCTGCTTGCCTGTGGAGACAGACTTGTGTGCTCCGGGTGATGCTCTTCGCTTTGACCTCGGGGCTGTGGGACAGGAGGAAGGAGAGTTCCTGCTTCTACAAAGGCCTTGGTGATTAGGGAAGGGTCTTTCTGGAGGCTTCTCAGTTCCCTCTGGTAGATGCCAACACCCTGTATCTGGAAGTTATCCCTTAGGAGACCCAGCTGTCCCTGTTCACAGTCCCCAGGCCATCAACATCTACGTGGGTGGGAGATACCCACGGCCTCTCTATTTCAGCTACATGTGCCCAGGGATACCCTGAGAGATACACATTAGGGTGAGAGATTCAGTTGGGTGCTGAAATGCCAGAGACCTGGACATTATGGAACCACTGTTGATTAACTGCAGCCATCTACATGGGTCCAGCAACATATTAAGTGCTAAGGACGTCACAAAGCTAAGAAGGTCCAAAGGATGCTCCGGAAGAGCCAAGGATGCTGAGAACTTGTTGCTGATGTCACAGTCAGCCAGAGGAAGTGGCGGGAGAATTGTAAGGTGAATCAACTTGAAGCCAGGCTGTGAACCCCATTCATTTACACCCTCGACCCCAGGGAGGTCTATAGTTGGCCAAGGTGCTGTTTTCCATGTCTCAAGCCCGTACAGATACTTGTGGGAATGGAAGAAACCCCACCCTACCAACAAAGCTAATGCATTCTCTCCTACACTTTAGGCTTCATTACAGATTCAGTCTGGGTCATTGTCAGCCTCTTTGATAACAAATCAACCTTTTGCCCATGACATTCATTATCTCTCTGGAGAATTATGTGAGTTGTGGAGGGTCTTTCCATTAATACATCTCCATGTTCCTGTGTGTCTTTGATGTCAACACTCCAGTAGCCATTTGGAGAGAGAGAGAGAGAATGTGGCAAGGCTACCTGTGGTGGAGCTTTGTAGTGTATCCATATGGGTCTGTGGGTCAGGTGACTGACACATTAGAGCACTGCCTTAAGAGGAGGCAGGTGAGCATGGTGAAGAAACAAAATCAGACAAGATCAGGCTTTAAGGAGAAGGGCTTGTGACTGGCCTATGTACATCAGAGATACCATGGACATTCAATGTCCCACCTTGGGCAGGGTGGGGATGGGGTGTTGGATCCTCAGGGGACAGAGTCCCGGTGACACAGATTCCTCCCTTGGGGGTGTTGGTGGCCATGTATGTCAAATTCCAAAGTGCTTTCCAAGAGCCAATCTCTTGCAATGCCCACCTCCCCCTCTGTCTCCTCCTCCAATTCTGGGCCACTGGATCTCCTGGATCTGACTAGAGGCACAATACAGAGAACTTTCCATCAGCTACACCCAGACCAGGAACAGAGCAGTCACATACTACCACACTGTTCAGTGGCTGTGTCTCCACCAGGGATAGGAGGATCAAGGGTTTGAGGCTATCCTGGGCAACAACAGAAACCCAAGAATTGACTGGGTCCAAGGTCAACAGCACCAAGTCTGACCTTCCCGGCCCCTCCTCTTCCTTCAGCTTCTCCTCTTTACCTAGACCACTGCCCACACCCCTGTGAGTCCCTTCCATCCACTCCCAGCCTTCTGTATATCACAAACATCTATTTCCATGATTGGCTATTTCCTGGGCATTGCCTGCCACTAAATAGAATCACCTCTAGCATCCCTAGAGGTGATGCTAGACCCAGCATTTTTCATATTCTGGCACCTGAAGTTGGCTATCAAGAGAAGTCAAGCCATTTTTAAAACATGAAGAAATAGCCAAGTTAGATTTTTCCTTCAAAGTGGGAGAAAAGAAAAACTAAGCTTTGATTTGAATTATTAGACTTTCAAACCTAAGGACCCACAATAGATCACGTAGCCATAAACAATGTCTAAAAGCTCCATGGGCCCTGGTCTGAAGATCCAATTTAAGTATGTGGTGGCTATTTTTCAATCTTTCTCAACACATGGACAAGAGATGGAATGGGGTAGGAGACCAAGGAGATGGCCCATGTAAAGGTCCTATTGGTCACTAACCTGGTTATCAGTGGCATTTTAAGAGTTTAGAAGTAGAGTGAGTTTGGGATTCCCTAGGACCCCAGAGGTCATTGGGTAGAAACTTGAGCCTCCCATGTGGGGAAGAGACCAGTAAGCAGTTGGAGTCAGATTCCTTGCTCTCAACACTGTATGCCACATATCCTGACTTTACTGGCGAAGCTACAGAACTCCTTCTTGCTTCCCAGCATGCCACCCATGTATGCAGCTGTCTTTCCAGGTGTCCCTCTTCAGGGCCTCACAGCCCAGGTGTTTTGTGGTGGGAAAGCCATCCAAGAGAATAATTTAGTATAGTATCAGCTACAGGGTTATCAGGAAAGAAACCTTTCCAGTTTGCCAAATTCCCTAATTGGAAAGAAGGAGAGCCCACGTGATTGGGTCTCTGGGAAATTCTGAGACGTAAGTTCTAAGCCACCATTGCTTATCAGAGGAGATTTTATGGGAAAACCTACCTTCCCTTTTCAGCATGTATAAGTGACATTCAGGGTTTATGTGGCAAATGCTCTGTGACCGCAGTTGGAAGCTGTGCTGAGATTGATTAGCAATGTCTGTCAAGGGTAGAGGAAGAGGCAACAGGGGAAGGACATTACCCATTCATTCTCCTTGGTCTAGAGCTTCATTCTTATAGATTTTTTATACACAGATATTTCTAGATCCTTATCCCAGTGACCTTATTTGTGCTTCTGCACTGCCCACTCTCACCACCCATGTGCTGAACTCTATGACTATTGAAACTCGAGGAGGGACATGTCTGTCCTGAGTAGGATTGAGAAGTGGCCCAGGGATTCTGGGAAATCTGTCTCTAGGAGACCCAGAGTTTGCCACAAAGGAACCAAGATGAGATATGTACACACAGGAGAGTTACTAAAAAAGTGCTAAGCTTTGAGTAGTCCCAGGGTCACAGAATGGGCCCTGATCTGAAACAGGGTCATGCAGATGTGTTCCTTCACATGAGGTTGCGCTCAAGTAAAGGGATGTGATTGCCAACTGGACAAAAATAAGAAACGCTTCTCAAGGGATCAGTGAAGTTCCTCTGGGTGTCTGTGATGAAGTTTCTAGAAGCCATTTGATACCTCTGACCTAACTCAAGTGCCTGGATGGAGTCACAATGTGATGCTCAAAGGCCCTAGCTAGAGAAAGTGGTCCAATGGGTAGCAGCAATAAGACATCTTACCCTGTCCCCTTCCTGTATTGCTCTCTTTGCTTGCTGTTTGCCATGAAGAAACTCCCTCTCCTCACCCTCATTCTACCATGATGAACACTTGCCTCAAGACAGGCCCGGGGAACAGAGTCAGGAAGCTATGGACTGAGCCCCCTGAAACTGTGAGCCAAAATATGTAGTTCCTCTGTTAAGCTGTTTCCATCAGGCATTTGGTTACAATTACATGGGGGGGGGGGCCCTAATACACAGCACCCCAATTCAACAGGATTGGGTCCTCATTAAACGAGCCTCAGAAAAACAGAGATGCAAGGAGATCAGTGTGGCTAGTAAAGACCAAGGTGAAGATCACCAGAGCTTGCTTCTGTAAGCCAAGGAATGTAGGTCATGAGGACACTTTGTTTTCGGACTTCGGATCTGGAGGACGACGAGAACATAAATCTTCACTGGGGAAAACCTCTCTGCATGTGGGAATTTGTCAAGGAGGACAGCACAGGGGCAAGGGAGGCTTGGCTTTACCAGGATGATCACTCTTAGAATAAAACCAGTCCCTAGGAGGGTGGGTGGATGGAATGAAGATTGGCAGGGCATGGGGACAGGAAGGGACTGCTTGGGGACTCAAGCTTGGGGCTCGTGTGGGAGCAAAAAGCTAGAGTTAGGAGGCCTGCAGTATTGAAAACCCACAGCCTCAGGGTCTTGGTAAAGGACTGAACAAAGACTTCCCACAACACTGATGTTGAATCTTTCCCCAACATTGGTTAAAGTCCCCAATGTTACACTCACAGAAAGAATCTTTGGAGAGGTCAGGAGAGTGGGGCCCTAAGCAAGGAGAAATGCAGCGTTGTTAGTGGTCTTAGAAGATGACACCAGAGACAAGAGATTGCAAGAAGGGACCACCCCAGATCTGAGAGAAATGAGCAGATCTGTTGCTTAAGCCAGCCTGTGTCTGTGCTGATGTCACTGGCTGACCAAGGCAGCCTGGAAATCTAGCTAGCCATGCATCCTGTCCTCAGATTTGACTCTGGGATGTGATACTGTAATCTAGTTCACACTTGAGTTAGAAAAAAAAAAAGAATGGAAAAGAATACCCCCCCTCGGAAAAAAAAAGCCAATAACAACAAAACAAAAACCCTTAATGTTTTAAGTCAGTTTACAATTTTGTATTGGGTCATATCCACAGTTGTCCTGGGGCACACAGTAGCCTCAGGGCTTGACTCACAGTCCTAGCAGGCACAGCACCCAGCCAGGGTCAGGGAGCCATCTGTCCCCTGTCAGCCTTTGCACTTCCTGTAGACTGTTTCCTGCAGCAGAACCCCCCCCCCCCCGTCCCTTCTAATCTGGTTGGTTTATCCATCAGGAAGACAGCCCACTACATCACAGGCCAGCCAACTGGCCGCAAACCAAGCCGCAATATATTTTGACTCTACAGGATCTCCTTGCAAATAATAACGTCATTGTCGGGGCCAATATGGGACCTACGGAAAACTTGAATTGCATCCTCGGTTACAAAGACTGTAAAACCCACTTTTCAGGTTGCAGCTGGATCCCCTGGCCCAGGTTGAGCGTATGGCACTTGCTTGTCTGTGCGCCTTCGCTGACCACGTACAACTGTGACAAGGGGTACAATACGGGAGATTAGGGAACTCTGGCTTTGTGCACGTGTGTGAGCATGAGTGTGAGGTGCCAAGTATCCTCAACTTACAAAAAGTCTGTATGTATGTATTTATTTATTTATTTTGAGACAACATCTCATGTAGTCCAGGTTGGTCTCAAACTCACTATATAGTTAGGATGACCTTGAACTTCTGGTCCTCCTGCCTCTACTTCTCTCATGTGTGGGAATTCAGGCATACACCATCACACATGTTTTATGCGGTCCTGAGGATGAAACTCAAGGTGTTCTACCCACCCTCTGCCCTAGGCATCCTAAATGCAGCCACCTACCTAGTAACACCAAATCTAGGATTTCCAGTGGCCAACAGTTCAAGACTGCTACAGAGAAGAAGAGGCCTGAGCACATGGCAAGCTTGCCCCCCTCCCCGCTTTGATTAGTAAGAGGAAAAAAGACCCATAAAATAATCCAAGGGGCCACTTGGAGTTTCTTGTTTAGCTCAGGGGGTGGGGACAAAGGAAATGTCCCCATACAAGGCTAGAAGGGACTTTCCCCCCCTCAGAAGCCTGTGTCTCTTGGGATTTGCTATGTGGGGCAGGGATAGAAGCCTTTTGGTGTTAGTGGAGTGGGTGGCTGGCATGATGGAACAAGGGGCACCGGACAGACAGAGCTGCTGGATGGGCCAGCAGTTGGGAGGGGAAATGTATTTTACTATACGGCTCTCTCTCTTCCCTTTGTCTCTGCACAGGGCGAAGGAACACACCTTCCCCTAGATGCTTCCTCAAGGAAGAGATTGGATTTCTTCATCCCTGGATTCAAATGTCTGCACATGAAGGGCCTGGTAGATGAAGGTAGAGAGGGAAGTCGGGGAGGGATGGAGCCTGGAGCTCAGTGGGAGTGGAGGTCGGGAAGGAGGGAGCAAGAGTGAAGACAGGTGACACTTGACAAAGACCTAGACCTGTAAGTGGAAGAGTGGCATAGGAGCTGGCAAGGCTGAGACTCTCCCTGTGTCCTCCAAGTCCTTAATCACAAACAGATCCACAGGAATCCTGTGTTCTTGAGTTTATTATCCTCCTGCCTCAGCCTCCAGAGTGCCAGGATTACAGGCAGATTGCCACCACACTCCTTTTTTAAAGTCTATGCATCCTTGACAGATTGCAGACCTGAGATTCAGAGCAGGACAGAACCCTGGGAGACAGGTGACTGCTCACTCCTTACTGAAGAGACACCTTTTCCTGGCTTCCTTGGGGCACTCAGGACTATGGAGAACCGTCCCTCTCCAGCTCCCACTGGGCCATTTAGCTACGAACAGAAGCAGATGAGTGGGTTCCAGTTCCTGGGGACAATTCAGGTTGCCAGTGGCTCAGGCCTCCCCAGCCCCATCCTTTCCTACTTACTTCTTCCTTGATACCAAGGCATATGACAAAGACTGGGTCCATGGGCCAAAGAGGTCCCAATGAGATGAGAGGGGAAGGAGGGTCTACGAGGTGCTTAGTCGGTTGCTGGGGCAGGTCTCAGCCCAGCCCTGGCCACAGGGATGGGTTCAGAGGGGGGCATGTTAGATGGGTATAGAACTGTAGTGATACTGGAGCCCTGGGGCATGGGAAAATGTAAGCTGTCTCCAAGGGATGCTGAGTCATAGAGACTGCTGTCACCAGGAGAGGGACGTTCACACAGGAGTAACTCGAGTGGGGCCGTGGGGACCCAGGGCCCTCGGTGCAGACAGCAGGAGGTTTACAAAGGGGCTCGAGAAGGTCCTGCAAAGACTTGACGGTGTCATAGGGTAAGTCTCCCTGGGGGTGTGATTACTGTCAACTGACCTTCCTCACTTGGAAGCATGCCTGACCCCAAGGTGTGTATCTAGTAGGGCCACCCAAGAAGGGTACAATTTTGCATGTTTGGCTGGATTTCGCTGCCTGGCTACCTCTGCTAGTTCTCTGCTAGGGGACAGCTTTCCCTCTCATGTCACATCTGATAGCTGGGGACATGGACCACTGACGTCGGGTTGGGGCTCTCCATTCCATTCACTCTGTACCACCAATTCTTGGCATCCATCAAGCAGGATACTGTGTCAGGGGATGGGGTGCAGCCCACCACAGACCAGAATGGCCTCCATCTCAGGTAGCTAGTGAAGAAAGGCATAGGAGATGGGGGGGGGTGAGTGGGCATAGTAGGTGAGGGACACAGGGACACAGAGTCCTGAGTGGGGAAACCACTGAGAGGATTCAGCACCAGGTGAGGGCAGAGACCAGGGACCTCTCCTTAGGCATTTCCTCCCGCCTCCCTGACAAGGAACATAGCAGGTGAGAGACAGGGAGACTGCTGTAAACAGTTGTGTGCACACCCATGGAACTCATCCTGCATACCCAGGACCCGTATTCTTCACCGTTATAACCAACTCCAGCACTGTCAGCATCACAGAGGGAAGGTACCAGAACTCTCTCACCACAGCCTCAGGTCTCAGGACTCAGACTTCAGGGGAGCCACAGTGATGGTGAGCTACAGAGGGCCTCCAGATGTCATGCCAGCTAAGAAGCTATGGTGTCCTCCAATTGCCCAGAGTGGGCAACGAGGTGAGTCAGAACGATGTTCTTACAAAACAGGATGAAGGTGAAGCCGAGGGACTGGTCCCCACAGAGGCTCTGTGCTAAAAAGACACTCAGGACTGCCTGCTGTCCTTCAGAGCTATACACCAAGGGCCACTGGCAGCTTCCAGCTTGGAATAGGCCCTCTAAAAACAGATGTGTGCAAGCTTAGCCCGCCCCCTCCCCACCCTGACCTTGCCCTGGGAGTCTTGACAGAGCGGAGTAGGTGTGTTGTTCCTGGTTCCATTCGTGGCCTGCATTCTGGGATACAGCATAGCTGGGACACTCCACAGCTGGGCAGGCTTGTCCAGGTGGAAGGAAAGCAGGTGGCCCTGTCGACGCGTAGACACACGCATGTACGCTGGCGCGGTGGTGGGTGAGTCTGCCCTCGGGGCCACGCACCTGGGTCTCCACAGCCCGAAGGTGTGTTCAGTCCGCAGCTCTCCAGCCGTGCGCTGGACCCTCCCTGGTTCAGTCTGATCCTAGCTCAGTGGTCCCTGATCCTGCCTGAGTAAAGGGGTGTACGTCCAAGGTGTGGGAAGCCTCGGCGGTGTCATCACAGGTCTCCCAGGCTGAGCTGTTTTGGGACCCCCTTGGTGGTGAGCCTGGGCCTCCTTCGATAGCAGGAGGCAGAGCAGGGAGGAAGAGGCGGTTTGGGGGCGAGGCAGCTTATGCTGGCCCGTGTCCATGGTCACAGCCTGGAAGGGGGAGAGAAGAAAGGGTAGAGAAGAGGGATATGGGTCCCATCGTGCCATCTTTTGTGGGCTAACACCTTCTCAGAGGGTGGCTTCGAGTGGGCTCCTGCCCTTGCCAAGCAGAAGGGACTTCTACTGACAAAGGTCTTACTGTGTGCTAGACTCTGAACTGAGTGTGGCCTGTCCCTTATCTCATTTAAGCCTGTGAAGATGTTTATCCATGGGCATTTTTGTATGCTTTTTTACAAATGGAAATTGGGGCTCAGGGAGGTTATGTGGTTTGCCCAATGGTGCACAGCTTAGAAGCATCAGGGTCAGAATTTGAACCCAGAACTCCCTCACTACAGTAGGTAGCCCAGTGTGTAGGTTGGGAGAAGTCTGACACGCTGCTGAAGACAGAGACCCGCTGGCTGAGACCAGACCTGTGTCACAGGCTTTGACAGTGACAACAGGAGCTGACCTGCACAATCAGAATCAGATCTGACTCCCCACAGGAGTTTGACACTAATGACAAGCTGAATGAAAAATTCCACAGGATTTCCAGTATCATGGGACACAGGACCACAACCATCCTCTGTTTCTTCTTTGGTTTATGTCCAGAGAAGAGCCTAGAAAACTAGGCTTCCTTCCTCCTCAGCCCTCAGTGAGTTTAAGCCCTTCTCTTCAGATGAATGTTTTTGCGCATGGACCATTGGGTGCCGGCTCAAAGGACCTTTGAGTTTTATAGCACCAGATACTCTGAGGCCCTGCTTGAACTCCCAAGCCGGTTCTCCCCCTGCTCCAGGCTCTCTTAGAAGCCAGAGTGGAGCCTGTCTGAGCTGCCTCCTGCCTGTTTCTTGTATGATTAGTCAAAGTGCCACCAGGCTGCCAGTCCAAGGCTCTTAACTTCCTCCTGGCACACAGCGGTTGCCAGGGCAGAGTGAGCATTGGTTATTTGAGGCTCAGTGTGCCCAGTGCCAAGCACATGACCTCACTGGGCCCTCACAGCGCCCCTGCTATGGGTTATGCTGCCCTCAATGTTCAGAGCATGAAATCATAGTTCAGAGAAGCCAGTGGATATGTTCAAGCCACAGGGCTATCAAAGGCTGAGAGGAAACCCAACCTGTGTCCCTCTGACAGCAGACTCTGTGTTCTTTCTAATCATCCAGGGAAAGGGTGAGCCCCTGGGACTCCCACAGAGTGTTCATATGTATGCAGGTGTGTGTACAGCTGAGTGTATCTCTCTCTCTCTCTCTCTCTCTCTCTCTCTCTGTAGTACTGTATTTATGTTCACCTGTGTGTGTATACCTGAGTCTGTGTGAGCTCACTTGGGAGTACCTAGAAGGATAATAGGAAATGGGGTCTCCTAAGCAGCTTCCCTCTCACCTTTAAGAGAGAGCTGTTAAGGAGGCAGGCCTAAGAAATGGACCCCAGGGAGAAATGCTTGTTCCTGGTCTTGGGGGAGGTACTGGGTCCACAGCTAAGGCAAGAGCAAGGAGGGTCTTGGGGCCTTCTAAGAAGGAAGTAGATAAAGAGGATGGTGAAGAGCTGCGAGCCCTTTCTGTTTCAATGGAGGACGCTGGGAGCTGTGATCTCCATGATGGGGCAGCTGCTGGTCCACACGGGAGGAGCCCTGCCAGTCAGGCTTCATGGGGGAGATGCCAGTCACATGACAGACGGGACCTGATCTTTCCATGTACTGTTCAGACTGACATATCATCTGTCATCAGGAAGAGTTAAGCCAGAGGCCACTGAGCCAGCCACAGGCAGACACTGTGGGGCTCCAGGGTGATAACGGGCTCCCCTGAACAGACACTGGCAGGGAAGTGTGGTGGCTGGGTACGTGGTGTGGGGCCAGCTGAAGGAAAGGTTGGAGGAGGAGAGAAAATAGGAGACAGAGGTCAAAGGCTAGGGCAGGGCGGGGGAGGTGCTAAGGGAAATACGTACTCTGCAGACTTCCAGAAATGTCCGGGGTGCGACAGGCGGCGGTTTCGCTTTGGCAGTTTCTCTAGCATGTCCATGAGCTTGGTGAAGGTGGGCCGTTCTTCCTGCTCAAAGGCCCAGCAGAAGAGAAGTATGTCCTAGAAGAAACCAGCGAGCCACGACTGGACCTAAGCGGTGACTTTACTGAGTCCTCATCTAAGTCTCAGCACCTGGGCATTGCTCTGGCTCTAACCATGGGTTCATCTGGCCCATTTCTCTCCACCCTTCCATCCATTTACTCAGCATTTGCCCACCATCCATCCATCCATCCATCCCCCCAGTAGCCACTATCAATCTCCTCACTCATAAACTTAGCCATCCCACCCACCCATCTATCCATCACCAGCCACCATCCATCTACTCAATCTATACACAGCCATCCCATACACAAACACACACACATTCATCCACTCACTAGCCATCGACCTACTCACTCATATACATGGCTATCCCTGCCATCCATCCATCCATCCATCCACCCACCTACCAATCCATGTATCCACTCACTAGCCAGCATCTACCTATTCATCCATATTCATATCTATCTCACCCAACCATTCATCGGTCTGCCTGTTATCTACCCATCCATTGACTCATTCATTCATCCTTTATCTAGCATCTACCATCTATTCACCTACCCACTCATCCACCTACCCAGCTATCCTAATCCATCCACCTATCCACTCAACACCTACCATCTATCCACCCACTCATACAAACATCTGTTCATCTATCTTCCCACCATCTACCACCTATCCATATCAAGTTACTCATTCATCCTTCATCTAATGTCCACTCTCTATTTATCCAGCAGCCACCCACACCATCCTCCTTCCACAAGTGTCTATGCACCCACCCCTCCGTCCATATGAACTCACGCACCCTCATTCTCCACCCATCCTTCCATTCGCTAAGGTATCTCTCCATCCGTGTATCACCCGCCTACACATCCACACATTTCATACACCCATTCACCCACCTATCTGTCCACAAAGCGTGAGTCCACATAGCCATTCCTTTGTATCAATCCACTTACTTATCTTCATCTGTCATCTGTCTCTCCACCCATTCACCGCATCGCCCCCATTCTCCCTCTTAGCCCTCTTCTCATGTACTTGATGAGTCCCTCCAGTAAGCTAGGAATGTTCTGTGCTCGAAGGCCTAAGACATATTGGGACAAAAAGTACCTTCAGGGAGTTTCTTGGCATTTTTCCTGAAAGCGAGGGATAGAAGGAAATCCTGAAGTCGCTAGCTACACCCCACTGTATTAGTGGATGTTCCATGAGGATAAAGAAGAGAAAAACTAACTTTCACCATCTCCTTGTCCAGGAAGAGGATTCTGGAGGCTGGTGGTCCTGATGAACACCTTGGGGTGATTACTGCCTTCTTTGGCTTATCTGTCTTCTGATCTCAAGAGAGGATTCTTCCCATTGTGTTTAAGGGGAAGATTGCTCATTTACAGCCAGGCTTCTTGGTTTCTGCCTAGCATACTCGGAATTGGAGAAATGGCTCAGTGCTATTGCAAGAGGCAAGTGAAAATGAGCGCTGGCACTGCCGGTGATGCTTTAATGGACCAGGTAGGTTATCCATTGGTTTATCCGAAGCAGCAATCCATTGCCAACAGGGCAATGTTACCGCGCCCCTAGTGGCGGGCACCTGGGATTGCAGGCATAGTGCTGAGAATTTACCCTTTAAACTCCACACAGGTCACCTTTTAAGTCATTCTCTGGGAAAGCCCCTATAACCTTCACACACAGGACCAAGGAACCCTAGGACTTTGGCTGCTTCTCTCCTTATCCCCCAAATCCAGCCTCTCATGGGACTTACCGAGATTTCTTTTCCCATGCCAATCTGGCTGAGATTGGGTTTCATGCCTGCACCCATCTGCCAAATTATTGCCTCTGCTGGTTGGGTCTTGAACGGCCACTCCCTGGCGTGGAGCTCGTACCAGATGGTGCTGTGAGATAGCAGACACAGTTAATAAGACATGGCTTCGGTGTGTCATTTGTGACCCTGCGGCCCCATCTCCACCCACTGCACAAACAGAGGCTGGTCCCGACCAGCCATTCCCCTTTGTAGTCTCTCCCAAGGGGTTGGGTTTTGTTTAAAACTCTCTTGAAGTTAGACATTAGGGGCTTGTTGTCCCAGAATACCTTTTTTAATGCCAGGATGGATACACTTCTATCTAAATAATTTAACACAATGTAGTGGCCATCTCTGACCTTATATTTACAATATTATATTTAAATTCTGTATTTGAAACAACTATATTTGTTTCTATAGCCTTATATATAAAAATGCTGAAAAATGTAGAAACAGCAGAACAACTTATACATAGCCGGAAGATGTATGCATTATGGTAAATCCTTAAAATAAAACAGCAACCATATTGCCTTGAGAACATTTACACGACATTTTGCTGGAATGAAAAATTCTCAATAGATCACTCTAAGTGTAAAAAAAGGGGGGGGACAAAGAATGTCTATGGGGTCTTTAAAATCACTCTATATGCATGGATGGAGGATGATCATGAAAGCCAGCAACATGCTCATGGGGAATAGTGGGATGGGGAGCTTTTGTTTTCATACCTGCACACTGTAAGGATAAATCATAGTGTAAAATGGCAGAAAGAAAGAAACAAACAAAAAAGACTGTGATATGATGAAGACTGGCCTAGATCTATGCTAGTAAGATGATGTGGTGAAGCCACTCCCTTCTCACGTCCGTGAAAAGGTGTTTCTGTGAGACACTAAGCATCTGGATACAGTGCTAGGATTGCTCCGTGGATATTTGCCATGCCACATGCCCCATAAATCACAGCAATGCAATAGAGGGAGAAAGGCTGCTGGCAGAGAGGTTGGCCATGGGTGGGGTAATGGCTGAATGGCACATAAATGCCATTATGTGGCACTATCAGTGGTGAGTGTGGTGAGGGATGAACATGGGGAAGCTGGCATGTAACTGAGCCATACTGTGGCCAGCGACCTCCATATCCTGAGAAGCAGGTCACTAACCTCAAGAAATACCTTTCCTCCTCCCCAGGGAGGCCTCTGGCTTTCCTTCAAGGAACACAAAGCACTCTAGCATTCTTGTGACTGATCAAGGACAGTTTTAACTCAAATCTTCATAGACAACTTTATTTTATTCAAAATTATGTGTTATTTTTAGCTAAGCGTATGTGTGGGTATATGCACATGACTGTGAGAGCCTGTGGGGGCCAGAAGAGGGCATCAGAAATTCTGGAGTTACAGTTGAGAGCTGCCTGGGTGCTGGGGACCAAACTTCAGATTTCTGCAAGTGCGAAAAGTGCTAATAACCACAAAGCCCTAGATGGCCTAGACCTCACAAAATCATCTATCTAGTCCCTAACTGTGTTGTACAAACATGAGCTGAACCAGGACAACAGCAACAGACATGTCAAAGTGGACAGGGGAAAGCCCAGGAGGCCTCAACCCTACACGAAGAACTACAGGCAACCAAGGATGCTGAGAACAGGATAAAGAGTCTTCTCCAGGGAAGAGCTCACCAATTGGTTATCCAACATCAAGTGATCAGCTCTGAAAACATACATACAAATAACATTACACAGACTGAGCAGGTTATATTGAAGAATATAATATAATTCCAGATTTTTTTAAAAAAAAACTTTTTAAAAAAAAGTTAAAAATAAATAAAAAGTAAATGAAAAAAAATGCCTTCTGTGTTTTATTTTCTTTGGGGCTTGGGGATGGGACCCAGTGCCTGGTGTATGTTGAGTTTACCCCTTCAATCAATCAGTGTGGGAGCATGAAGATCAGCTTGACACAGTCTTTGGAGGAACGCAGGCTTGGTTTGATTTTGAGTTGCTGGGACAGGGTGCAGGGCCTCATAAGTGGTAGGCAAACACTCCATGCCGAGCCTCTTGCCTCCTTGGTGACTTTCTGGCCCTGGTGGACCACCCCTCGCCTAGGTTAGCTGACTCCTGTAGACAGGGAGGGACTGAGCAGGGAGTGAGCTTTTTACAACAAACCAAACAGCTCACAACACCTCCTTGACCAGGTGAGGTCCATGTCCCCAGTCCCTCCACCCAGAGCCTGAGAAATGACTCCAGCTCACTGATGACCTTTCCGTCCTTCTCTTCCTTGTGTACATGTGTGTGGCACACCCCACTCTGGAAGGTTTTGGTGAAGACTGTATGCTACCACACACAGGAAAACACAATGTGGTGCTCAGTGCTCTTACTCTGTATAGTTTCTCTACAACGGGATGCTCCTAATTGGTTGGAGTCTGAGGGCATGGGGTCCTTTGCAATCCGAAGGTGTCACCGATAAAAGGCTCATTAAAACTTCCTTCCTAACCCAACTTTTAAGAGGAAAATTCACTTTGAGGAGAAAAAAAAATGTTATAGAAGAAAACTCCAGTGAGAAACCAATTACTTACGCTAGTACATTTTGTTAATTACATTTTTTTTTCTTTCACTAAATTCACAGTAAAAATATACTAACTTAATTACTGCAATTTGGTTCCAGATAATGATATCTAACTAGATAAAGATTTGGGCATTAACTAGTAAGAGCAAGTGATGGCTTCTCAAGGGGCTGAAATGATGAGCTCTGAGGATTGAGATCTCAGAATGCACAGTTGGAGGCTGGCAGTGAGGGCACAGTGGGGTGCTTTTCTACAGGAGACTGACTGCCTCTCTAATGTGCTTTAGGGATGACAGGTCTAATTGCACAAGTCTACAACTTTGCAGCTTCCCTGGCCAGTGTCTCCCCACTTTTTAAATCCATCTCATGAATAAGGCAAGGATTAGTGTGGCTATTTAAGGGATGGAGCACAGCTATTTCCTGATTGCATTTTCTCATCTCTTGGTGGTGGTGGTGGTGTGTGTGTTATATGTGCTTATGTGTGTATGTAAATACACTTGTATGTAATACACTTGTATATAAATGAACATGCACAAGTGTGTACAAATGTGTGGAGGCCGGAGGTGATGTTGGGCATCTTGCCTCAATTTCTCTTCACCTTATTGTTTGAAGCAGGGTCTTTCCTTGGGCTCGGACTCACCAATTCCGCTAGGCTGGCTAGCTGTTGAGCTCCAGGGGCCCACCTGTGTCAGCCTCCGCAGCACCCAGCTACCCAGTTTTTTATATAGACCCTAAGGTAAGAAACTCAGGTCTTCATGATTGTGTGACAAACGCTGCCTGAACCACCACCGTCGACCCATTATTTTTTATCATTATGTTAAGACAGATTCTCATTGTGTATCTCAGCATGCCTCGGCTTCCTGCATGCTGGCAACTGGCACACAGTATTGCTGCTGTCTCCTGGCTAGACCTTCTGGGTGCTCCTGCTCAGAACCTGCACTGCTTCCAAGGGCTCCTCATCCTTCCCTGTGGCTGCAGATGCTCCTGACAGTCGCAAATACCTCCTTCCCCCAGCTCCAGATGTGGAGATTCGCCCGCCTTCCATCTGGCTTCAAAGTTCTTCAGCTTCACTGTGGGCATACCCAACTTGTCTGCAAAACCCAACCACAACTCACTTCCGAGGCCGCTCCCTTGGCGAACACCACTCCTCTTTGCTACCTGGTCGCAGCTACACGAGGAAGAGGACGCCACTGCTAAGCCGTAGCACTTACACCCCGCAAAGGGCCTCTTTATTTTGAGCCCACACCCGAAGTTCCTGACTGCTGCAGTGACCACTACGCCCCCATGTGGCGGTCACCCAGCCTTCATCAAGCCTGCCTCCATTCGGCCAGAGTAGCCTGCTGCACGTAAAGATGGCATTCCAAAAGAAAGCTTAAACATGGTGGGAGCTATGTGTGTGACTCCGCAGACTTAGCTCACAATTGCAACAAGCTCTTTGTTGGCATGTTAGGAGCATGCTCCGGTGGCCTCCACACAGCAGAATGGCCTGTGGTCCCCAGTTGACTGAGCATGAGCAGCCATCTTGGAAGTGGCTCTTTGGCAAGTTGATACACATGGGACATTGTAGCAACGTAAAAGCAAGTTGATACACAATGAACAAATGGATGGATGAATGAATGAATGAATGAATGAATGAATGAATGAATGAGTAGGGTAACTTGTCATGGTCCCATAATCAGTTAGAAACCAGGCAGACAAGTATGTTACAGACATTCTTTCTATCATGTCCCCCTCAGGTCCCTCAAGCTCACTCAGAAATCCTATCATCTTGCCCCTACCACAAGTGCCCTGACTCTTCCAAAGGTGTCACTATGCAGGGGCTCTACCCACACTGTGGAGGTCAAAGGCCAGGGTGTGGCCCACTTACCCAAGAGCAAAGACATCCGAGTGCTTGGAGAAAGGGAGCTTGTCCTCTTCTGTGTCGGGGGACAGCTGGCGAATGATCTCCGGGGCCAGGTGGCACAGCCAGCCGTTCTGGATTCGCAGCTTGTCTTCCCGCCTGGAAGAGGCAGAGCCCCGGTGAGCCTGAGACCCAGGGTGAGGTGCAGGGACAGGGCTGCATGGAGGCCAACCCAAGCCACCCTCACGTCCACAGCCTCTGGGCTCTCTGGCTCATCTTTGCCGAAGACTGTCCATTCTTTTTGCCCCTACAAGCTGCACTCTGCAGTCTAAGGCTGCCTCTAGAGCAGTGGTCCTCAACCTTCCTGACGTTGTGACGCTGTGACCCTTTCATACAGTTCCTCA
Organism: Psammomys obesus; assembly: GCF_907164565.1. Lineage (NCBI taxonomy): Eukaryota > Metazoa > Chordata > Mammalia > Rodentia > Muridae > Psammomys > Psammomys obesus. The sequence continues at coordinate 779 of NW_026593265.1, read as the reverse complement.
CGCTGTGCCGACCCCCAACCAGAAAATTATCTCCATTGCTACTTCATAACTGGGATTTCGCTCCTGTTTGGAATTGTCACATCAATATCTGTGTATTCCCATGGTCTTAGGTGACCCCTGGGAAAGGGGTTGTTGAACCCCCAAAGGAGGACGTGACCCCACTGAGAACTGCTCCAGGGAACTATGTAAAATCTCACAGATTAAAACCCAAGTCCACCCAGATAGCCCATCCTAGTAGATTCCTGTCACCAGACCTGCAATTGGGAACGAGACCAATGAGGTATGAACTCTTGAAATTGGCAGAAAAAAGGAGTCAACAGGTGAATTAAATAGGAAAAAAAAAAAAAGGCCACATGGTAGTCTTTTTCTGTATTGTGTATTAAATGAGTGACTTTCAGTGGGGGCTCTCTTTCCTGCTCATGGCCCTGGAGACATTCCTCATTGCTATAACTAGGGTGTGTGTGTTGGGTGGGGAGGGGGGCCTGCTGCCAGCAACCACTGGGCAGAGACCAGTTGTGTTGTTTAATATACAACAGTGCACAAAGGGTCGCAACCGAGCATGAGTCCAAACCAGGGACAGATCTGAGAAAGACCTAGGTGGCAAAGGATCCAGCCCATGTGAGCAAAGAGGACATCTTAACTAGAGGGGAAGCGAGGTCAAAGGCCAGGGCAGTCCTCCAGGGACAGCTGTAGAAACCAGCAGGGGCTGGTGCATAGGAAGGCAACATGCCCCCCCCCCCCCCCATATGAACATAGATGGTGGTTTTAGGCGACGCCGT
>NW_026593264.1:0-16873 GCF_907164565.1 Psammomys obesus | reverse complement strand
CACACACACACACACACACACACACACACACACACACACACACACACGCTCGTGCCCCACCCCACCACTTCTCTGAGGGGTTTATGCCAGAGATTAAGATGAGAAAGTGTGTTAGAAAAGAGCGGTGAGGTCATGGCATCTGTGAGTTTTCCCAGGACCCGCCATCTGCAGGGCCCAGGGCCCAGGGGGGTGGCAGGAGGGCAGTACAGACTGAGGAGGGAATTTCAGTGACTCCACAGTGCAGGAGGGGCTGTGCTGACAGTTTTCCCGCAAGCCCACAGCTTTCAGGCACAGCTTATATTCTGTAAATATCACCTGTGAAACACTGGCAACAGGCGCAGGAAGGGATGGCTCTTGGCTCCCATTTACCACCTAGGAAACACACTTCTCGTTGCGTGCAGGGTTGAAGCCCAGACCACACAGCCGGTAAGGTATACAGCTAGGGTTGAGGCTGTGGGCCTCCTGATCACTCAGCATGTGTCTTTCTGACTCACTCAACTCTGCTGCCAAGCGTGTTCTCATTCTCATCTAGCCCATGAAGGAACCAAGGATCAGACAAGTTGGGTGGAGCCAAGCCCAGATCCCTGCAGGCCTAGGGAAGCTGTGCAGGTTTCCCTTTGTTTAGTTGTCTGTTGGTTCTTCCAACACTCAAGCCCATTCTTTAGGTGTCATCATCAAGGCCCATAGCCTGCTTATTCTTTCCTTCCTTGCTTCCTTTCTTTTCTCCCCCTTCTTTCCCTCTCTCCTTCCCTCCTGGATCTCACTCTATAGCCCAGGCTGGTCTTGAACTCATGACCTTCTTGGCTCTGCCTCTTCAATGCTGAGATGACCAGTGTGCACCATCCTGCTCAGTCCATTTCCTTCTAGACCCTTTGCTCTTTTCTTTCTGATTTAGCCTCAGGAGTCCTCCTGACATCATGCTGAGTGTCCCCAAACCTCTTAATTGGAGTCTGTATATCATTTCATGCTTCCCATTATTGTAGGATGCACCTGAACTTGATTTCTTGGGACCCCTGGGCAGGGGCATAAATAACAGCTGGCCACACTTGGGGAGTTTGTAGTCTGCAGGCAGAGGCAGCCGCTGTTCTTGAACTGATGAGGATCTTGTTTCTGAACTCTGACTTCTGGAAAGGAATTTGCATCGTGCCTGTGACGGCCGCTGTACCAAGCCATCCCACTATAATTAACACACAAGGACAAGAGGACAGCCTAGATGCTGTGTGGAAATGCTCCTGCTGGTGCCCAGTGAAGCCCGAGAATGGGACATCAGCTACACCTTAATGAGGAGGACTCACATCCTACTGAGAAGAACGAGGCAGAAAATCAAGTCACCGAAGCAGAGGTGGGTATAAAGGTGATTGAAAGAACCACTGGAAGGAAACACAACAAAAAGCATCAAAAACCCACACCGTTCCCCCCAACCCCCCCCCCCCCAAATTGCTAACTAAGCTTTCAAAAGTTAAAAAAAAAAGCAGCATGTCCCATATTTCCAGCGTGAGCCATGGTTTTGTCACAGCGGTACGACATGCTGCTCATCACACATGCATTTCGAGGGCAAGTTTTATTGGCTGCGTAATTGCAATCGTGTTTACCGTGTCTATCTGCCTTTGCTGCAGAACAGTGTGGGAGACGGAAGGGCTGGGAACTCACCGAGCGTGTCTGCCGACACCCATTTAAACAGTGTAATGAGGACATTTCACGGTGACACTGAGGGGGAGAAGGGGAACGTGCCTGTCAGGATCTGAGTCCTTCAAAGGCACATCTTGTCCAAAGACACTATAGCAGGCACCAACTAAAGGCTCAGAACCTGCAGACAGGTGAACCCACCTTTCTGACCCTCTGGCCATGATATGTTAAAAAAGTGAAGGGCAATTCTAGGCCCTGTTCACTTTGTGGGCAAATGAGAGGATTGGTGCCGGGTGTGCAAAGTGGAAGGGAAACAAATCTGCTGGTGACATTGAAAGGGGAACTGAGAGGAGAGTCCCCTTCTGTCCCCTCTGCAGAGAGATCTCAGGCCCAGTCCCAAGTGACGTGTCCCCTACCCTTATCACATCATCTCTAGGGGCCATCTTGGTCATTCCCCATGAAATACACCCTGTGTTTTTATTTTGCCTTTTTTTTTTTTTTTTCTCTACTAAAGCCATTAGACCTGGGCTAGCCTTGGAGACCCCACTCGCAGACAGGTAGCTGAATGGATGTGCAGATTCACACATGATCAGATGGATACATGAATGTACGGTGAGTGATCAGTAAAGCAGGACTGGATGTACGAGCCATGAATGGGCGAAAGAATAGAAACACGAATGGCTAGGGAGATGGCAGAAGAGACGACTAACGAGGAGGGAAGGGTTGGTGGAAGGGCGGATGAATGAGTGATTAGGTAGGTGAATGGAAGAGACGTGTGTGCTCCCTGGAGTGGACACATGGTGTGGAAGAAAGTGGTCAAAGATCTTTCCTGTTCTCTCAACAACTAATTTCAGTGGCATCTGGAGTTCCTCAGAGTTTGCATAGCAGCCTCCTCAAAGCTGGGGATGTGCTTCTCCACCCACTCCCTGGAGCCATGAAGAGGACTGTGGCCAGGCACTGGGCACCCATGGTACAGGGTAAGGTCAGCAGGGGCAGGAGTCCAGTGGGCAGCAGACCCACTGGTCAGCAACACCACAAGGTTTCAGACCTTGAGTTTCTTTTTCTCCACTCACAGGTTTGCCCTCTTGAACACATGTGCTTGTTTGTTTGTTTCATATTTTTAACTGTAAGCACCAAATATCCCTTTGCAATTTATTATTCTGGAAACAGGTTAACATTGGAAAAAAAAAATCTGTTCTTTTTTCTTTCATCCTGTGTTCTGTAATTAAACCGAGTCACAAAAGGAGAGGGTGAAAAAGGAGGAGGAAAAGGATGAGGAGGGGGAGCGGGAACAGCAGGAGCAGCAGGAGCAGGAGCAGCAGCAGCAGCAGCAGCAGCAGCAGCAGCAGCAGGAGCAGCAGGAGCAGCAGGAGCAGGAGCAGCAGCAGCAGGAAACTGAAATTGTTGAAGTAGCTGTTGCTCTAGCCTCATCTATTCCCAGAGGGAGGGAATGAAAACCAAGACGAATGGGATCAAAAAACAGCACAGTGAACTGACAGAATCCAGAAGAGAAAGGGAACAGTCCAGAACCACGTGGGCTTGCAGCAGACACCTCCCTCCCCACAGGAGCACTCCGGGAACAGGGCAGCTCCAGCGGTCAGAGCTGCAGTCTCGCCACACTCACGCTGTGACTCAGAGGCCACCACTGCCCAGCTCTCCGCCTGTGGGCCTCAGTTTCCATGCCTGTTAGTGAGAGGAAGCCATCTTCCCCTGGCTTCTGGGAGGGTCCTAGGAGTAAATAACCAGGGGGAAACTACAAACTGTGGGGTGCTGTGCACATGGGAGATGGGTCATTGTTTTAGGCACTGACTGGATTGCTGGGTAGGATGAAATAGACGGGATTTGAGGGTTTTTCTTTTTGGAGTCCAAGAATCCAAAGTTGGGGGGGGAAATCCATGGACACACAGAGATGGCTCCAGATAAAGATGTCCGCACAGGCTTGTGAGCATCAGGAAGTACCCCACACAGCACTTGACACAGGTTCCACCCACAGGCTCACAAAGACATCTCACACCCAAGCCCACATGCCCTCCCACTTCTGTAAACCAATCATGAAACACCTGAGTCCTGGGCCTTGTATGGTAGGACACTTACATCTCAGCTTTGGGGGCAAAAAGGTTGTGAGCTTGAGGCCAGCCTGGGCTACGTAGCAAGGCTCCATCTTCATATAAAGGAGCGAACGAGCAATTAAATTAATGGATACGCGCCACCTCCCACAGGCACACCAGCACACACCCTCACCCATGCTGTCTCACCACACACAGTCCTGCGTGTATATAAACAAATCCTCACACACACACAAGCTCTCTCTCACAAACCTCCCTCCCGTGTGCACCTTCCAGTTTTCTGGCATTCTCGTGCGCTTACACACGTGTTTATCCTCCCCACACCTTCATACTCCCTTCAGGTTCTTTTATTCACACACAGACACCTTTGTAACCCTGTCACACACCTTCACATTCATCTCACACAGCTGTACCTCACGCAGAGACATGTACTCACACACGTACTCACTCACGTGTTCTTATACCCCTCATCACACACCTCTTCATAAGCTTCTCTCACAGATACATTTATACACATACTTCTCTCTCACACACACCTCTCTCTCACACACACCGTCACATACCTCTTTCTCTCCCATGTACACACCTCCACACACACAATTCTCCATACTTCCCTCCCCACAACCTCACACCTTGCCCCCGGCCCCCTACATGTCCTGGCACAACCCATGCCCTTGCAATTACATACATGTCACCCCGAGGGTTCTGCCCTTTTCCAGCTGATTCTGGAAGGTCAAGTATCCATTCTGCTCATGTCCCCGCTGCACCCCTGTCCTCATCACCCTGACCCTCTGCTCTCCAACCTTGACTATATCCTCTTTCTTCCCCTGTCCTTGGCGTCCCGAAACCCCACCTGTGCACACCGGGAATCCTTTGCTCATTATTCATGTATGTCCTCGGGGTCCAGTGTATGACGGGCGCTGAGGGACCGTGTGTGGAAGGGATGGATGACTGACAGGGTGAGAGTTGGCCAACGTGGGCTTCTAGCCAGTGCTCCAGGCCGGCATGACGTGTGAAGAGGGGGCAGGGCTAGAGCAGTTCCAGGGTTTTGCCTCTCCCAGCTCTCAGCTGAAAACGAGCCCCTCCCAGGCCAGCTCCACCACATACATTCTGTGTTGCTTATTTTGGGGTTGGCTGTCACAAGCCAGAGTCATCTGGGGAACGGGGAGCCCCAATTAATAAAATGCCTTCACCAGACCGGACCATCATCAAGACTGCAGGGTGGGACATTTTATTTTTTCCTTAGATTCATTTTTTCTATGCGTAGGAGTGTTTTGTCTGTGTTTTATGTCTGTCTGTGTACCATGTGCATGTGTGTGGTGCCTGCACAGGCCGGAAGAGGGCATCGGAGCCCCCAGAACTGGAGTGACAGATGGTCATGAGCCACCACGTGGGTGCTGGGAACTGAACTCAGGTCCTCTGCCTGAGCAACAAGTGCTCTTAACCACTGAAGCATCTTTCTAGTCTCCACATCATCATCACATTTCATATAGCCCTGACCGGCCTGGAAATTTCTCATTTAGACCAAGCCACCTCTGAGGTTATAGGGATCCACCTGTCTCTATACCCAAGTGCCAGGAGTGAAGGCATGAACCACCACACCTGGCCTATATTTTCTTGATTAACGATTGACTAGTGCAGCTCACTGTGTGCCGTGCCATTCCTGGGTCCTGGGCTGCGAAGCAAGCAGGCTGAGCAAGCCATGGAAAGCTAGCCAGTGAGCAGCATTCCTCTGGGGCCTCTGCTTCAGTTCCTGCCTCTAGGTTCCTGTCTTGGCTTCATGTGATGATGGACTGTAAGCCGAAAGCCAAATATATGTTCACTAAGCCGCTTTGGGTCAGTGTTTATCACGGCCACAGAAAGTGCACTAAGTCATACTCTCTCTTCACATCCTCCTGAGACACAAAGCCCTAATGTACTTTGTGTCCAGGCCAGAGAAGACCCCAGTCATCCCACACCAAGTGGCTACCTGTGGCTGGACTTGTCTCAGTGTCCTCACACTGTCTTTTGCATCTTCCAGAAACTGGACCACAAATTGCACCCACCACGCCATGAGACGTGGCATGACACCCACACTCCGCAGCCAGGGAGTCACAGGCCCCAAGAAGCAAGGGGCTGGCTCAACAGCGATGGTCCGCAAAGTGAGGGTGCTAGCATTTGAACTCAGGCCCCAAACTCTTCCTTGCTCATCCCCCTGACTTCCCTCGCTGAGTCTGGTGTACCCCATTGGCTTTCCTTTACTCTCTCCATCGGAACAGCGAGCCCCACGGGGTCCCCTCATCTAACTACCGGCCCACTTCCACTTCCGTCTAGAAGCCACCCAGTGTGGTGGGTGAGGTGTGTGCTGCACGCAGGTGGCCTTCGGTGGCAGCCGTGCCCCAGCTTCTGGGTCTTTTGAAATGAATGAAGCTGGCTTACCAGGGAAAGTGACATTCCCCTCTGCCCATGTCCCCTCACAGCTGGGGACATCTTGAGCCAGTGACTAACTGACCTAGTGCTGAGCCTACCTGTCTGGACCTCTAGGTGGCATGATGCTGAAATGTAGCGCATTTCCCAGAGTCCCCTGGGCCAGGTTGAGGTTTGTCCCAGCCTTGCAAAGTGTCCTGTGTCATCTGTTCTGGCAGCCCTCTGTCCACAGTTCAGACCCTGGGCAATCCCTTTCCTGCTTCAGTGTTGGCTGGGACGGGCTGGGCCCACCTGCCTACATAGCATCATGACCCCATGGAGAAGGTTCGATCAGATCCCAACCACTACCTCAAGCCATGTTACACATGGTACCCCGTCTGTGACAAAGGGAGCAGCTGGGTTGTGTTCTGACCCCTACTTGGCATGTAGCCCAGATCACAGAACCCAGCAGGAGTTCAACAGCTGTTTGCTGAGGGACTACAGGGACAAATGTCTGAGGGCATGTCTGTCTCCCCTGTGTCTGCCTCTCCCAGGTACTGTAAGGGTCTCCTCCAACTTCAAGGTCACTGCTGTCACCATCTGCCATGTCCTCCTGACTGGGTTGGCACTTGTCAGCTGCCTGGCTACCATAGGGGGTTATCAGGAGACCTCAAGACCCTTTAAAGGCAAGAAGTCAAATGGGGACTAAGAGGACAAGGCCGTCCTCCACCTCTCAGGCTTCATCTAGAACATTCGGCCGTTTGACGAAGAATCCATTTCCCCAGAATTTTGTTGGGGCAAAAGGTTTCCATGTCTGCCTGCAATGTATGAAAAGCTTTTTGTTGTTTTCCGCAGGCCCCACTCCCTCACTGCTGCCCACACCCTCCTTCACTAGCTTCATACAAGCAAGTGTTCCTATACCACGCCTGGCTGAGCCAGCCTGTAATCCTGGCATAGAGAAGGTGGAAGCAGCAGGCCCTGCCTCAGAAAACCACCTTGACTGTGCCCCAGTGGACACCCCACACACCCACAAGTACACAGGCAGCACCGATTAAACTTGATGGGTTATTATTTTTAAAGACGTTAAGTTGGGGAAAAGTGGGGGCCGTGGGGGCAGATTTGGAAAGAGGAGGGGGTGAATATAATCCAAAGACATGGTGTGCTTGTGTAAAATTTTCCAACAGTACTAATATTATATTAAAACAACAAAGAGGGGCTGGGGCCGTAGCTGAGCAGTAGAGAATTTGCCTAGCCACGCACAGGATCAAGGGTTCTAGTCCCAGCAATGCTAACTAAATAAAACCAGTAAACAAAATTGTTTATGGCCCGCTGGAGACTGGAACTCTCAAAGAGGCTGGCTCTGGAGTTTCCAGGTGTGGTCTCTGGATCACTAGACAGCAGGCGGGAAAGGACTGAGGGAGCTGTTGGGGGGAGGGGGACCCAAGCAGTGTGTCATTTCATGTACTTCCCGAGGTGGTGTCCAACCTGTGGGAAACACCAAATGCACCTTCTCTTTACTGAGTGACCTGAGTTAGTGTCTTGGGCAGGCTTAGGCAGTAACCGTGAAACAGTCACACTTTCCCTTGGAAAACCTCAGTTAAGCCAAGGGTGCGTGTGAACTTCGTCCTAGGGGTGGATATTCTCAAAATGCTAAGGGGTCTGTTATGGTCCGTTGTGAACTGAATGCTGGGCTCTGCCGAGAGCCACTGATTCCCAGTGGACCCTGAGAACATTCTGATTGGTGCTTCAAGGGGACCCCAAGAAGGGACTTCAACCTGCCTCTGCTGCTACTGTACCTGCCATCTCCCAGACCAGACATGGTGGAGTCTCGGGTGCAGATGCTTTTGTGTCTGCACCAAGCATCTTGACGTCTGCAGCAGTGATCACAGAATTTGGCTCATAGTAGATGCTCAATGAACAAGGCACAGTGCATGGTGGGCTTTGGGAACGAAAGAAAGCCTCTGAGGCAGAGGATTTAACTGGGAAAGCTCCCTTGTAATTTGGTCCTGGGAGCAAATGCTTCTCAGGAAAGCTTTTGTAACCTAAGTTATTGATCCATTACTGTATCCCGGTGTCAGGCCAAGTCATCATTGGGAGGAGGCTGGGGAAGACTTTTATGGGGGAAATGAACTAGGATCAGTATTTCCCAGAAAGCAATGGGGCTTCTCCGTGACTAGACTTCACCTCCCCCTTGCCTCAGACTCACAGACGAGGTTCCAGGGGCTCGGTCTTCAAGTCCAGCCATCAGCTGGATAGGAGCCTGGAAGGGAGAGCCAACTGAGTCCCCAATAGGAACGCATGGGGCAGGGGACAGCTACTGGCCAGTGAACTCACACGGTGCTGAACCCGTGAGTTCAGGACTCACTTGCCCAACAGAAGGGCAGCACCAGCAAGAGCAGCCTCCAGAAACTTGGCAACACAGCCAAGAGGCCCATATCCACGTGGCGCAGCCAGCAAGCACAACACGAAAGTCACAGGGTCACGTGGTCACAGAAAGACACTTGGCAGTGCTCACTGGTCACTGACCCATCAGAGCCACTCTCTAGAGAGACTCCAAGATGCGCGAGACAGATACTATATAAAAAACACACACCGAGGGCCATGTACCCCAAGGTCGGTGGCACACGAAGGAAGTTTTGCTGCACGAATAGAGAAACGGAAAGCCAAGGACAAGCTTTGTGGTTCCACCGTGTAGACAGCTGCCTTTACGTTCCTAGGTCTTACCCAGGTGTCCTCCAACTTCAGAACCACCAATCAGTAGGGCTGGGTAGTGCCACCACAAGAACCTTTCCATGGCTACAGAAACGTCTCCCAGCCAGGAGCCGAGGGTCCATAGGCAAAGCCCAAACATGAGCAGCCTCACATCCTACCGGACTTGGTAGCGTCCTCCCTCCATCCAGGGTTTGTCCCGTAAGCAGGCACCTGCCCCATACACTGTCCCTCCTGGGGATCAACTTCCCACAAGGAGCTAGGAAGCAGTACAGACCCTGCCAAGCTGAACCGCTGGCCCTGGAGGCAGGTGCAAGGCCAGGACCGGGCTTGGTCCTCTGTGCCCCGGGACACATGGCATCCCCCTCCTCCCCAGTAGCTTTCGTGCAGCCACCTTTCCCTGTAGGGCCACCCACAGCATGGGCCCTGGGGCCAGCAGGTTGTAGGAACCCAGCCTTGAATGCCCACCCAAGCTGGCACAGAGATAGTCTTCCCTGTGGCGTGTCCAAGAGAGAGTCAGGGACTCCTGCAAATAGCCTCCCTCCTAACCAGGCCCTTAGCCCTTCATGCCTCCTTCAGACGCAGTGCGGGGGTGCCCTCTGCGACTGCATGACTTGAGGAAGGACACTGGATGGCATATGGTCCCCTGGGGTCTCCTTGAGGTGAGGCCGATGAGAAGAGCGACCAAGGTTCTGGGAGGCCTGGAAAGGTCTCCAGAGAGCAAACTCTGGTGGAAGAGCCCCCTCCCCGATACCCAGTGCCCACACGCACGAACGCACGCAGCTTCCTTCCCACGCAGGGGACAGAGCCCCCACCTGCTTACTCACGGGCTCCTGCGAGGCCTCCCCCTGGCATGGTGGTGTTGCCCCTCAGTCTGTGCTCCCCATCTGGAGAGGCTGCAGCTCTAATCAGCGGCCCTGCGTGGTGCGGACTCAGGGCCTTAATTGACACCAGGTGGCCCCTCCCCAGGGGCAGGCTGGGAGGCGGCTCAGCCCAGGGGCCCAGAGACCAAGCCCTGGACCGGGTGCACCCGGGCTCAGCGTGCTCAGGCTTCCCCTGGAAAGCGGAAAGGAGAGAGGTGAGGGTGGCTAGCCAGCCCCCGGGCAGCCCTCCCTCCATCGCGCCAGCCCTGCTTCCCTAGACTCTGACCTTTCTTTCATTCCAGAGGCTGTGGTGGTTGTGGCAGCTTCTGCCAGGGACGGAGGTGGCTCAGGTTTCCCCCAGCCGGCTGGGATGGCCTGGAGTCAGGATTTGCAGCCATGTGTCTTCTGTGTCTAGGCTGTGCCTGCTGGATCCAAATTGGGCACTTCACAGTGGCGCCCAGGAATCCTGGGAGTTTTAACTGAGCATTTATTATGTGCCAGGATGGGCACCTGTGCTGCCCCAATCAAACCTCTCAAGCTCCACAAGGTGGCTACTCAGTCACTACTTCCTGAGCACCTGAGGCTCAGAGAAACGAAGACTCTTTTCCAGAGTCCCACAGGAGGAGAGCCAGCTCCACACACAGCCCCTCTCAGCCTGACACTGAGTTAGGACTTCGTGCCATGCCGCCTGCGTGGTTCTGCATAGTAGACAGCATCAGCCCCTTGTCTGGACCAGAACAGCTGAGGCTCGGGGACAGGAAGCTGGTTCTAGAGAACACACAGCCACGTAACAAACCACGACCTGCCACTAGCTGCGTTGTGTCAGGTTTCCGATGCCTTCCCTCCCGACCCACCCGTGCCCTGGCTGGTTGAAGGGTGCCAGGGTGGAGCCACCGCTGGGGATATGAGAGAAAGCGCGCTGGATACGGAGTCCGGAGACCCGTGCCCAGCTTGCTGTGTAACCTCTAGCGGGCTCCTCTACCTCTCTGGGCTTCCCGGCAGCTGCAGTAAACAACCCATGGGCGCTTTGGGGCTGAGGAAGGGTTGAGGAGAATGGAAAAGTGATCCCCACTCTCCCAGGCGACCTTCCCCGAGTTCTCCACTCAGCTTTTTTTTTTTTTTTTCCTCAGTGCTGGGAGTGGGCCCCAGCTGGTAGGAGGGCACAGGTTCTGCAAATACACAGATCTCTGCTTTGGAGAACACTGCCTCCTGCCCAAGCTGTGAGAGCATGAAGAAATCCATGCCCAGCACCTGACTCTGGTTAATGGTTTTTGTTGAACATCTACTGTGTGGGGGGGGATTTAAGGGAAGATGGAATAGTGGTGCCTACCTGATGGAGACAGAAATGGAGGTGCAATCCTCTTGAAATTATTATTAGTCTATGTTAATGGCACAGGTATAATTACTTGTGACACTTGATGAAATGAGGCAGCTAAGAGTGTTTGTGTTCTTATTCGGTTAAAGAACCTACTAAGTGCTTACTGTGTTTCGGCATTCTCCCAAGTGTTGGGGCTGTAGCAGCTGACAGGCCTGCCTGTGTCCTTTTGGCTGACTGAATAATTACTGTATCATCATCCTCAGGCAAGACTGGTTTTCCCCATGTGTGGTTGAATAACACGCCCGTCTGCTGTGGTCTACCCCCTCCGGAGCTCCAAAGTGAAGTGTGGGATTCTAGAATGTTCTTAGGACTAATCCTCAGGGCAGCTTATGGGCTCGTTTTGGTCTGATTGGCGGGTACCCTGGCTGGAAGCTCATACCCCTGGCTCGGGCCCAGCCTCCACGTGGGGCTGGGGAAGATGAGCCGTGACTCAGCCTGCCTGGCTTGTCAGGTGGAGACAAGAAGGGACAAGGCAGCTGGCTGGGCTGTCGGCCATGAGGCCTCCTGAGCCAGGTCCCGAGGCAGGTGATGGGGTCCAGGCTGTGACCTCAAGATGACAGAGCTCTGAGCTCAGATGGCTGATGGTGGGAGGGCGATATAGCAAACTGGAATATTCTAGTAAGAATAATGAGGCAGGCTGCCTTGTAAGGGGATTTACCCATCGCATTCCAGAAACTGGGAGAGATTCCAAAAGAGTGGACCTTTGCCCTCTTCTGGGGCTGATCTTAGACGTCATCACCTGACGTCTTCGGAATTAACACCCTCACTGGGCAGGTGCTTCCTCACCCCTCCCCAGCTCTTTCCCCTCAGCCCAGCCCTAAGGCTAGAGCTGTTTTTTTTCTTCACATCACCCTAGGCCTAGCACATAGTAGGTGCTCAGCAAATATCGCCTATTAAGAACAGACTGCTTGAAACCTTTGCTTTGGTGATTCTTTTAGCTTGGAGCAAGTGTGGCACGGGTGGGCAGCACCTTCACAGTGGTTCTCTCTCCCTTTTCCTCTCCCTCGTTCCACCCCTTCCCTCCCTTCCCCCTCCCTCTTCCTCCTCTCCCCTCCTGTTCTTCCTCCTCCCTCTCCCTCCCTCCTTCCTTCCTCTTTCTCTGTCTCCCTTTCTCTCTATCCCTCTCCCCCCCCTCTCTCTGTGTGTGTGTGTGTGTCTGTCTGTGTTACATGCTCCTGTAGGTCCCCCTGGAGATAAAGTTACAGGCTGCTGTGAGCTGCCTGACAGGCCCGCAGGGAACTGAACCCGGGAACTGAACCCGGGAACTGAACCCAGGCCCTCTGGAAGAGCAGCAAGTGTTCTTGTTCATTGAACCATCTCTCCAGTCCCACCAGGGTTCTTTTGTTTTGTGAGGTTTTGAGTGTTTGTTTTGAGACAAGGTCTCAAGGGTGACCTTGAACTTCTGTTCCCCTCCCGAGTGCTGGGATTACAGTGTGCATCACCTCAACGGCTTCAGGGTAGCACCTCTGACTCAGGTAATGGTCACAGGCATTAAAGACTGTCATGGCTACCACCTTGGCCCTGTATCCACATAGGAGCTGCTGCTTACCAGCCACTTCTGCTTCCATGTTGGGAGGAGAAGCTCCTTGTTCTCAGCCCAGGATCCCGTCTTCTTGGTGTGCTGTGCAGGCAGAACCCGGATGCTCCGCTCCAAGGTTGGCTGCAGGGGCAGGAGCTGGGGCTCTATGTTACCTGCCTGAATGCTCATCTGTTACTTTGTTGCTTTCTCTCTGAGCCTCCTTCAGAGTGAGGTTGATTTGATTCTGTGCAACCATCCACACACGCCAGAAGCACCCCAGAGGGATAAAGCAGCTGATGTCTGTTAAGGAAGGCAGAGCCAGGAGAGCAGCACACCTGTGATGAAGACTCTCTGGAGGCTGAGTCAGAAGGGTGTAGAGTTCAAGGCCAGCCTGGTCTATATAAAGTTCCAAAAGGCTGGTATGGATTACAGTGTGACAGAACCTACATGGAAAAAAATTTAAAAAGATAAGTAAGTTATGGCAACAAACGTTAACCCAATATCATAAAAAATGCAAAATGCTTGCGTCAAAATGTACAAAATTTATGTAAAATGTACAAAAATTATAGACAAGTTATTCTATTTATTTACTCTATGTTATTTTGTCTTCCAGAGTTTCACCATGCAATCCAAGCTGGCATAAAACTCACAAAGACCCACCTGCCTTTGCTTCCAGAGTGCTGGGATTCAAGGTGTTTGCCACCACATCTGGCATTACTTTATTTCTTTGATTAAAGTCTCATTTGGCCAGGGCTGGCTTCCAGCTCTATGCATTCCTGACGACATGTATGAAGCAATGCAGATCTAGAAGAGCTCATGACTGAGCGAGTGAGCGGGAGAGGCAGGCTGTCCTCCACGCCACGGTCAGGTGGCTCTGAACCCACAGACCCCAGGATGGCACATGTACCATCATTTCTGATACTTTACCTCTTCACCACAGCTCTAGCATGCTGTGCCAGGTGACCCGGGGGCACGCAGTGTCCTGCTGAGGTGCAGGCCTTCTCTTCTGGCCCATGTGTGTCCTTATCTCAGCTTCTGAGTTGGCTCACAGCTTGCGGTTTAGGAGAAAGAATGCTGGATGGACGATAAAACGGGGGTCCTGTGTGACCTCATTCCGCCACCTCTCTGGGCTTTGTACAGTGCCATGACCGTCAAAGGGCCTTCTGACCAAGACTCATGGGGCAGGGCTACCTAGTCAGTGTGGGGGAACCCCCCACATTTTCTCACATTTGTTTGCCCGGGGTGGAACTCATTGTTGGTCTCCTGTGGGCTATAGGCTTGGGACTCAGAACTGGTTGGAACCAGAGTCCTTGTGGACCAAACATGGCTTGGCCACAATTCAAATGCCCTTGTACCTTGATACCCTCATTTGAGACTCGGGAACAGCCCCAGGCTGGTCTGAGGCAGTGCTGATCAGTAGAACCTGGTTCCAGGATAGCAAGTGACTATCTGGCTTCAGACAGCATGAATGGCTGGCACACAGCAGCCATTTAGTACCAGGTGACCAGCTTCTTGCCTAGTGGATCTATGAAGATGGTTTGCAGAAGTTTCCCTATATCCTCAGCAAAATGCTGACAGTGGCTGAGGACATTCCCAAGGCAAGGGCAGACAGAATCCATATAAAGGAATGTCTCACAGGAAACTGTCTCACAGGCCTGAGAATGGTAGTTGGTGTTTTATGCAGAATGGAAAAACCTTTTTAATCCTCCCAGTATTGTGGGGACAGAGGCTGTGGAAAGTCTGGCCTGTGGGGTGGGGAATAGGGTTCCCTAAATTATATGTAGCTCTGATTCTACCTAGCATAGCTCAAAAGCAGTGGCTGAGGACTGCAGCTTTGGGGACGGGTTGATGGCTTAGTGGATAAAGCTCTTGCCAGAGCTGGGTCCTTCCCACCCCTGCACCCATGTGAATGCCCTGTGAGTGTTACCGCCTGCTTGCGACCCCAGCAATCGGGGGGAAAAGAACGGAGATTCCCCAGACTGAGCTAGCTGGCTACACTAGCTGAATGGGAAAGCTTCAGATTCAGTGAGAGACCCTGCCTCAAAAAAACAAAGTGGAGAAAGATTAAGAAAGGGATGTAGTATCAACACTGGCTTACACACACACACACACACACACACACCACTGCAACCTTGCTGGGCTATTATCTCAGTACCCAGGAGGCTAAGGTTAAGAACGGAGAATTTGGGGTCAGCCAGAGCCTACATAGCAAGATGTTGTTTAAAAAAGAAATAAAACAAAAACGTGATTGAAATCTTGACTCTTGGACCTGAGTTCAGATTCCAGCATGGTCTTGGCATTAGCTGACCGATACTGCGGACAGTGTCATGTTCAGGCGGTTGACCAGGGCTTGGCTCAGCTCTCAGCAGGGAGTGGAAATTCTAGGAAGCAGAAAGTCTACAGTAGGGTGGGGGACTGTGTCACACTAGCAATGCACACTCACACATGCAGCCTGTGTTCTTGGCCCTTACAGAAGCCGCAGAGCTTGGGGAGAAGATGGCAGCATTACAATGGCTACATCTAGTTCATGAAGGCCCAGAGAAGCCAAGCCACCTACCCAAAGCCATCCAGCTTGCAAGTTGTCTTAGAGGTGATTGGACCCCAGGCCTGTCAGGGAACTCATGAACCTTGAGTGTGGGTGGGAGAGAAATCTCCCAGGCCAGCTGGTCAAAATAGTTGAGGCTGGGTCTCACCTTTCTGTAGCCAGGGAAGGAGTGGTCCCACAGCCGCTTTTCTACACTGTGGCTCTCCCTGTTGTCCCTTCATGGAGATCTTGTTTCACAGGAGTGCTTTAGAAGCCTCGTTATGGTGCTGGGGAGCCTAATCAGTGGGTAAAGTACTTGGCCATTGGTCCATGAGGACCTGAGTTTGATCCCCAAGCAGAGTGGTGCACGCCTGTGATCTCAGAGCTGGGGACATGGAGTCAAGAGGATCCCTGGGGCTTGCTGGTCATTCAGACTAGCCAATTGGTGAGCTCCAGGTCAGGGACATACACAGTCTCAAAATCAAGATGGAGATGCCTAGGAGCAAAACCTGAGGTTGTTGTAAAACATCCCCCCACCCCAATAAACACACACAGGCATTTGCCTGCACACAACAGCACACATCCATTTATCCATACCCATACAAAGACAGAGAGACAGACAGACAGACACACACATCCTTCACACATCTGTGAGTGTGACTATGGGGGCTGCTGTGTCCATACCACAATCATCTTTCCAGGGCAGCACACCTGTGGCCTCCCCGGGTGGACATTGCCCGTGTTCACTGTGGTGGAGTTTGCAACCATGCTGGAAGAGGCTGGGTCATCTGACCAGCACTGGCCACTGTAGCACTGTTGGCTGCGGTTGGAGGCAATGGTCTGCATGTGGTTTTGTTCATTCTGGTCTGTTTCTCTTGTCCACGTGAACAGACGTGGAATGACCTCCAATTTGATCTGGAACCTGACCAGAAGCCGCAAAGGAGCCCAACCTAGACTCACAGCTCCAAGTGCATGAAGGTAAGTGTCCATTCATTGTTGCAAGTGGTGGAGTTTGGGGAACCTTTTGTTACACAGCATCAAGGCAATTAGCAACCACTGTCCCCTCAGGCTTCCTTCCATACAACAGACAACGGCAGAATTCAGACCTGCAGTGACAGCAGTTGATGCAGTAATTCTCAAATTCTTTATTGGCATAAATAACTCAGACATCGGATTCTCACTAAACAGTGCACTAAACACAGGAAACACCAGGCTTGTGGCTCATCGGCTCACAGACTGTCCAACAGCCCAGGTTAGAAATACTTTATTGAGAAGTGTAGAAAATGTTATAAATGATCTATACAAATATACACAGTGGACCATCCACCCACCCATCTGCCCATCCATCCAGCTATCCACCCACTCATCCACCCACCCACCTTCCCATCCAATAATCTACCCATTCCTCTATCCTCTATCCAACCATCCACTCACCCATCCATTAGTCTATCGACCTACCCACTCACCCATTCATCTAGCCACTTACCGACCCACACATCCATCAGTCTAACCACTCATTTACACATCTACCCATCCACACACCCATCCATCCATCCATCCATCCATCCATCCATCCATCCATCCATCCATCCACCTACACACCCATCCATTCATTCTTCCATTTGTCCAATCTCTTGTCTATCCACCTACTCACACAACCATCTAGTCACCTAGCCACATACTCACCAATACATCAGTCTACCCACATACTCATCCATCACCCTGTCCATGTATGCACACACCTACCCATCAACTTATCCATCCATCCATCCATCCATCCATCCATCCATCCATCCATCCATC
>NW_026593263.1:0-8150 GCF_907164565.1 Psammomys obesus | reverse complement strand
CACTTGGAAGGGAAAGGCAGGTGGACATCTGTGAGTTCAGGGCCAGCCTCCTCTACACAGTGAGTTCCAGGACACCTAGGGGGCTACTTAGAGAGACCCTGTCTCCAAAAACAAGCAGGCAAACCAGAAAGGAGCCGGAAGGGAACTGATTTGGGTGGAGAGAAAATGAGCAACAAGAGGGAGCGATCAACAGGTGGTAAAGGTGTTACATATGTGACTGAATACACGTGCTGCCCATGAGCATGGAGGCGTGCTGAACGCTATCTTGCACGGATACTATGATACATGTTAGTAGGCAAGCAAGTGTTCACTGTAGGAGGGCATTCTAAAGGCTGTCCCCACAGACACTAATCTGGCCGGTACTGAGAATTTACACCTGGTCTGTCTGACCTGCTGGCTGTTCTTGCTGCAGGTGGCAGTACACACCTCTACACCCAGCACTGGGGAGGCTGCAGCAGGAGGATAGAGGATTCAAGGCCAGGGTGTGGGCTGTACAATAAAACCCTGTCTCAAAAACAGAAAGCACAGAGAAACGCTTCTAAATTAAATTTGCCTTTTTATTTCTAAGGTGAATTAAATATATCATATTTATTGTATAGATGAAAAAAAAATACATGATGCCTATGTTAGCCCTACTATGTGTACCAGACGTTTTTGAACGGCCGATGGTGGTAGCTTAATAATATCATCAGCTGTTTCAAGAAGAAAACCAACTCTGCCCAATAATGGCTTTGTCTTCATGTAGTCTATGGAAGCAATATAAACAAGTGCATTTTGTCAAAGATGAAATATCTGACATTATTGCTAGTTCTGATGTTGATTCCGTTTCCACACACTGTTAAAAATAAAATATTTCACAGAAGTAATTTAAATATGATTTTTGGAGGAGTGTTGTCCTGTGGAGAAATCTCACATTGTTCATACTGTTAGAAACTCAAATGGTCTTGGCAGGGATGTCTTGATGATGCATTCCACATGGCTAATGAAAGTAAAAATAGACCCGTGGGGTGACGTCAAACACAGAAGCTGCTGAAGCACAAGGGAAACAAGAGTGAAAAGACAGCATAGAGTGGGAGGAAATATTTGCAAAGTGTTTGCCTAAAGTATCATAAATGTCCAAAGTATGTACAGATGTCATGGGGCCAGCAAGACGGCTCAGTGCCTAAAGGCACTAGATGCTCATCATTGCAAGCCTGATGACCTGAGTGGGATTTCTGGACCTCTGTTGAGGGGAAAAGGAGAGAACTGCCTCCACAGAGCTGATCTCTGACCTCCTTATGCATGCCATGACATATGTGTCCCTGGATCTCTCTCTCTCTTGCTCACTTTCTCTCATACACACATTAAATAAAGAAATAAGCACTCTTATGATCATAAATAATCAAACACCATAAACAATCAAAATAATGATCCAATCATAAATTGGGCTAAGTATACACACACAGAGACACACACAGTAACAATTACTTTTAAAGGAGAGAACTGAAAGTTTTTCTCTTGCTACCATATGTGCATTGGCACTCATGTGTACCCCAACCCAGAAAATAAGTCAACAAACATGTAAGTGTGACAGAGCAACCAAATAAGCATTTCTCCCCAGGAGACAGCAATGGATGACAGACATATATAATGTACAACTACATGAATGATCCTTGAGGACATTGTGCTGAGTGAACTAAGCCGGAGTTCACAAAAGTGGGATATCTAAGTCCGTCAAACTCACAGAAGTCGAAAATGAAATGGTGTTTACTTCAAGCTGAAAGAAGACAAAAAAAGAAAAAGAAAGAAAAAGAAAAAGAAAATGAGGCACTTACTCAAATAGTTTACAGCCACAGAAGGTGAAAATGTTCCAGATATTTGTTCGACAACAGTGTGTGTTTAGTTAGCAATACTAAATTTGGGATGCTTAAAACTGGTTATATGAATTAGGTTTATGTTATGTGGCTATTGGGGTGAGGGTTGAGAAAGGGCGTCACATGGCTCGGCTGGCTTTGAACTCATTTGTAGCCAAGGCTGGTGTTTAACTCACAATCCTGCCTCTACTTTGTTATTTTTTTTTAAAAAAACTAGAATTAAAAAAAAAAAGTCAAATAGTCAAATGGGGCATAAATAGCTTCAGAGGTGTTTGTGGCATACACACACTGAGTACCCAGTCAATCTACAATAGTCCTTAAATAGAAATGTTAGCTGACATAATGTATAAATGTGTATACACACCAAACTGTAGACGCGCCATAGTTTACACACACCAGTCTATGATGACGCTGAGAGTGGATGAAAGCACTTTTGCCTGGACCTTCATTATCATGTCTTGACTCTGAGCTGTAAGCATAGACTGTGTCTCCTTCCTCCCTACAGTGGAGAAAGCGCCCTGTTCATATGAAGGGGCCTCTGTAGACCCTGATGTTATCTCACATTGATTTTCAAAGACTTCAGTCACATCGACATATCTCTCTTCTTGTCTCGAATTATTGATTTCTCCCCCTCACTCTGACTCGCTGTCTCTCCCTCTCACTCATAGACTGTCCTTGAACTCAGCATCTAATCAAGAGTGACCTTGAACTTCTGTGTTCTTGGAGTATACCTGCTTTATATGGCACTGGGCATCGAATCCAGGGCTTCATATATGCCAGTCAAGCACACATCTGGTGATATGATAAGCCACCATCGGCCGTTCAAAAACGTCTGGTACACATAGTAGGACTAACATAGGCATCATGTATTTTTTTTTCATCTATACAATAAATATGATATATTTAATTCACCTTAGAAATAAAAAGGCAAATTTAATTTAGAAGCGTTTCTCTGTGCTTTCTGTTTTTGAGACAGGGTTTTATTGTACAGCCCACACCCTGGCCTTGAATCCTCTATCCTCCTGCTGCAGCCTCCCCAGTGCTGGGTGTAGAGGTGTGTACTGCCACCTGCAGCAAGAACAGCCAGCAGGTCAGACAGACCAGGTGTAAATTCTCAGTACCGGCCAGATTAGTGTCTGTGGGGACAGCCTTTAGAATGCCCTCCTACAGTGAACACTTGCTTGCCTACTAACATGTATCATAGTATCCGTGCAAGATAGCGTTCAGCACGCCTCCATGCTCATGGGCAGCACGTGTATTCAGTCACATATGTAACACCTTTACCACCTGTTGATCGCTCCCTCTTGTTGCTCATTTTCTCTCCACCCAAATCAGTTCCCTTCCGGCTCCTTTCTGGTTTGCCTGCTTGTTTTTGGAGACAGGGTCTCTCTAAGTAGCCCCCTAGGTGTCCTGGAACTCACTGTGTAGAGGAGGCTGGCCCTGAACTCACAGATGTCCACCTGCCTTTCCCTTCCAAGTGTGGGATTGAAGGCGTCCTGCCACCATGCCTGGTCCCTTCTATTTTCCTGTCATCTTTTTGTTGTTGTCTAAGGTCTCCATTCTACATCTGAGAGAAAATGTCCAGCACTTGTCTTTGTGAGTTGGCTCATTCTCTTGGTGTGATTTCCAGTTCTGCTACCCTGCAAATGTCCTAATTTCATTTTCTTGAGGGTTGACTAACATCTCATTGTGTATCTGTGTTACACTACTGGTTGATCCACTGATGGGCACCTATGCTGGTTCCATGACTTGGCTATTGTCGATAGTTTAATAGTAACAAGTGTGTGAGAGTTCCTTCTGAATGTTGCGTTCGTGCCTTCAGGTGTGTGTGAGAATGCTATAGAAGGTATAGCCATCGCTGCTGAGAACATGGCTGAAGTAAACAAGCACCTGACAGAGGCAGTTTGAGGGGAAAGGATTGAGTTTGGGTCACAGTTTGAGGGTACAGCCCATCACAGCGGGGAGCTCAAGGAAGCAGGGGCCTCAGGTACCTCCTCACAGGTGTCCTCAGGCAGGAAACAGAGAGATGAGCACTGATGCTCAGCCCACTTTCTCCTTTTGAAGCTGTCTGGGAGCCCAAGTGACGCCATCCACTTCCACAGTGGCTCTTCCCACCCCAGCTCACCCCTCACAGTCACACCAGGGCTGTGTTTCCGTGTCGTGCCATCGAGCACGAGCATTTCAGAATCACGGTAATCCTGGTTTCAGGTTGGCCTTTTTTTCTTTTTCTTTTTTTTAAATCTCAGTGTGCTTGCTTGCCATAGTGGCTGAAGTAACTCACATCCGTGCATCACTGTAAAGGCCTCTCCTGCCCCAAAGATTTCCTTTTTGGGATTACAGTCATTGTGATGAGGATGAGATGAGCTCTCAGTGTGGCTTTTTGTTTGTTACTTCCGGCAGCCCACCCCAGGCAGAGACTCCAGGGGCTGGTTCTTACTAGGTGCCTGACTTAGCTTTTCACTGTCAGTTCTCGGCATCCACATTAGCTCACAACCTTAAGTAACTCCAACTCTAGGGGATGCTACATTCTTCTTGCATCTCCAGGCACATGCACAGCAGATCCACACTCAAACACACACATATACATGTCATCAAATAATCATTAGTAGTAATAATAATAATAAGTAGAAGCAGATTGGGGCTGGGGCATGTGCCTTTCATTACAGCACTTGAGGGGCAGCAGGCTTATGAGTTTACAGCCAGCCTGATATACTAAGCAAATCCTAAGCCTACGTGAGCTAGATGGCGAGATCCTGTCTCCAAAGCCAAGGTCTTGGATACAGTTTAATGGTGGAGTCCTTGACTAGCATGTGTAAGACCGAGGTGTGATTTGCAGAGGGAAGGGAAAAAAGCAGACCCAACACTGTCAAATAAGATAAAGCATGGGCACCTCTGATGCATTTCCTGTTAAAGGGAATAATCATGGGCAATGGAGAACAAAGATGGACAGCAAGACTGTGTGATACAGGGAACCGAGTGTTGAAGTTGGAATGAGACTTTTAACAGCAATGCAGAGAACCTCCCTGGGTGATTCAGAAGCCCATGAAAGTTCCAATTCCCCAGGGGAAGCCAGGGCACCTCCCAGGGATGGTTAGTTCATGGGTGGGGGGGTAATGAGATTAATGCTCTAAAAGGCAAAGAAGGTCAGCAAAGTGGCTCACTGGATAAAGATCTGGCAGCATGAAGACCTGAGTTTGGATCTCTAGTGGTGATCTGAAAGCCAGGCACAGTGGCACATGTTGGTGGCTCAAGTCTTGGGATTACAGAAATAGAAGACTCTCAGGGACACACTGACCAGACAGTCTAGCCAAATAGCTGAGCTCCAGGCTCAGCATGAGACCCTGGCTCCAAACACAAGACGAAGAACAATTGAGAAAGACATTCGATGTGGACCTGTGTCCATCCGAGCCACACACCCTGAACACTAAATAGATGAAAAGGCATTTGTTTGATCCCTACTCTGCTTATCACAAACTAACCCAGTGAGCTTCCCATAACTGACACTGAATAACTGAATGAGGAGCTGTACGTGGGATAGGAGCTGGGGAAAAGCAGCAAGAACCTGAGCCCAGGCCGTGCTGGGAGCAGTGAGAGAAGAAAAGAAGGTGGAAGGCTTGTGTTAGGGAAACAGAAGCGGCACTGAGCGATGGGACTAAAATCACCTAGGAGGCACCCATCAGTGGGTAGGCCATGGCAAAGAGAAGCTCCCAATCCTGTCTCAACCAGTAAAATAAAGAAAGGAGAGTAAACACGCAGAGCTGTGTCATGAGATGTCACCAATCTGGCCACATGGGATACAGGAAGATGAGAAGATGAATAAAAAGATCTCCGAGGCACCTGGCTATTACTCAGGAGTTGTAGGTAAGGAATCATATTTTATGGAAATGAGGGAGTCCTGAGAGCCTCAAAAATCATACATTGTATTGAAGCACAACCCATGTGGAGAATTTTTTTTTTGTCCTCTGTTGTCATGAGCTACTGACTCTGAAAAGACAATTACTTCTGAAACAATTGATTCAATAACTTTAATTAACCTGGAAACCTAAGTGGGTTCTTCTGGGACTTTGTTCTGTTTGGCCCATTTTTGAAGACTCTGACCCCATGACTTTCTGCACTGACTGAGTGATTCTGTATGACATAAGAGTTTCCTTGGGCAGTAGCTTCCAGTTCTTTTATTTTTATTTTTATTAATTACACTTTATTCACTTTGTATCCCCCATAAGCCCTTCTTCCCTTCTCTCCTCCCAATCCCACCCTCCCACCCCCTTCTTCACGCATGCCCCTCCCCAAGTCCACTGATAAGGGAGGTTCTCCTCTCCTTCCTTCTGATCTTAGTCTATCAGATCTCATCAGGAGTGGCTGCATTGTCATCTTCTGTGGCCTGGTAAGGCTGCTCCCCCCTCAGGGAGAGATGATCAAAGAGCAGACCAATCAGATTATGTCAGAGGCAGTCCCTCTTCCCATTACTATGTAACCCACTTGGACACTAAACTGCCATGGGCTACATCTGTGCAGGGGTTCTAGGTTATCTCCATGCCTGGTACTTGGTTGGAGTATGAGTCTCTGGGAAGACCCCTGTGTTCAAATTTCTGGTTCTGTTGCTCTCCTTGTGGAGTTCCTGTCCTCTTCAGTTCTAATGGACATGTCCTGTGTGTCTCAACATTACTTATCTAGCCAGAAGGATGTTCTTTTGAAAACACTCTCCCAGCTCCGCAAGGCTAACAGCAAGCCCTGGGCAGATGATCCTGTTTCACAGGGTGAGAAATGGCCATGGTTTAGTTTGAATAAAATACTCACAATAGTATCTTTCTCTGTCTCTTTAAGCTTGAATTCAAGTGGAAGTTGTGTGTAAGAGGCACAGCAAAGACCCTAAACCTCTCTCTCTTCAGTGGGCTAGCTGAGTAAGTTGTCAAGGTGTGGCCACTGGTGGCAGCCTCAGCCCTTCAAGGAGGAGGTACTGGAAATACAGAGTCACAAGCCTACTCAGGCCAGTTGAATCAAGACCTCTGCAGCTAGGCTCAGAGATAGCATGGTTTATCAACACAAAGCCTTGGCCACAGGCTCCAGTTTGAGTCTGTGTGTAGACCTCAGTGTAGGTAACTAAGCTTGTTTTGGATTCGGCCTCATACAAATCCTTTCATGCATGCAACTCTATGTCTTGAATTATTTGCTTCGAGCAATCATTGTGTGTCACTCACTCATGGCCATTAATCATTTCTCTCTGGGGGAAATGAACAAAACAGAGGAGATATCTACTCATGGTTCTCAGTTAAAAACAAGATGCCAGTGGGACTCAAATCCCAAAGAAGCAAGGAAAACAATTTTCAATACAAGTATGTCTTAAATAATATTATAAATAACATAACAAATACAAGAATGATCATTGGATTTTTTTTAAAAAGCAGAGGTCATTAGAAAGAACAGATTTAGTTCAGATTCTATCATGACTTGTTAGAAGAAATGAACAAAAGAGTAACGATGGTAAGTAGAGGTTCTCGTTATAAATAACTCCTGGGGAGGTTTTACTGAGAAAATTGGGAGTGGTGATTGGGTGAGAATTTATCATCAAGGGAAGAAATGTTTAAGTGATGGAAAGTGCTAGAACATATTTTATATTAGTGATGAAAGAAAGAAGTTTGAGCTGGGGATGTAGTTCTGATTACCCCTCACCCATGAAGCAACCATCCCTGGGAGGTGCCTTGGCTTCCCCTGGGGAATTGGAACTTTCATGGGCTTCTGAATCACCCAGGGAGGTTCTCTGCATTGCTGTTAAAGTCTCATTCCAACTTCAACACTCGGTTCCCTGTATCACACAGTCTTGCTGTCCATCTTTGTTCTCCATTGCCCATGATTATTCCCTTTAACAGGAAATGCATCAGAGGTGCCCATGCTTTATCTTATTTGACAGTGTTGGGTCTGCTTTTTTCCCTTCCCTCTGCAAATCACACCTCGGTCTTACACATGCTAGTCAAGGACTCCACCATTAAACTGTATCCAAGACCTTGGCTTTGGAGACAGGATCTCGCCATCTAGCTCACGTAGGCTTAGGATTTGCTTAGTATATCAGGCTGGCTGTAAACTCATAAGCCTGCTGCCCCTCAAGTGCTGTAATGAAAGGCACATGTCCCAGCCCCAATCTGCTTCTACTTATTATTATTATTACTACTAATGATTATTTGATGACATGTATATGTGTGTGTTTGAGTGTGGATCTGCTGTGCATGTGCCTGGAGATGCAAGAAGAATGTAGCATCCCCTAGAGTTGGAGTTACTTAAGGTTGTGAGCTAATGTGGATG
>NW_026593262.1:0-9656 GCF_907164565.1 Psammomys obesus | reverse complement strand
ACACGCATCTACCCACACCTCTTCTTCAGCATTTGGGTGGGGGGGGGGCGCTGTAATATTAGGCTCATCTAATATAACGTATGTATTTATCAAGTTTTAAAAAGTTAAGTCATACTTTGTAAAAAAAAAAATACAGTAATATGTTTGGTATAAAGTTCAGACAGTAAAAAAAAAAAAAAAAAAGTTCAATGAAAATTGAGCCTTTCTGCTTTTCCAGCTGCCCAGTATCTCAAAAGAACCCACTCTCACTTACAAATCTGCCAGAGGCTGGCAAAGGGTGGAGCCCCTGGGGCTGGAATTACAGGTGGTTTGAGCTAGGACCCGATCTTGGGTCTTTTGAAGGAAAAAAAAAAAAAATACGTGCTCTTACCTCTGAGCCATCTCCGCAGCCCCAGAACAAAAGGTTTAAACTTAAACACGGAGTTTAACTGGAGGATATACATCAAATACCTGTCATTACTGAGCTATCCTGGTGGGTCCTTTCTGGCTATGTATTACGGTCCGGTCCGATTGTGCTTGTCAACTGCGTTTTCCTGGTTGCTGAGGAGACTACCAAGCTCCTCCTTGTCCTTTTAAACTCGTCTCTCCTGAAGTATTTGCTTGGGTTTTTTTGGTGGTGGTGCCACACACACACTTACATGCTTGTCCTTTTTACATCTGTATGTGAGGGAACTGATCACAGGTCCTCCAGGACATACTCTACCACCAAACCACACCCCCAGGCTCAGGTGCTGTAATGACCCTTAGGAGGATTTGCTTGCTTGTTTGTTTTTCTTTGGCTTTCGTTTGCTTGTCTGTTTCTAACTCCCCTCTACTGGTACTCTGCTAGTTCTAGACACAGCAGGCGCTTTTCCCGCCAGTTGCATTCCGCATTCTATATACTGTCTGTTTGAAGGTAACTTTCATTGAATTTGTTCCTTGACAGTTTCAGTCATTTATAAAGCACATTCTGATTACTTTCACTTTCCCAACCCTTCTAATATCCCCCCTACCCCACCTGGCAAAAACCCACCCTCCTCACTAGAAGTCCCTTTCCCCCATTTCTATCAATTTTTGACTTGTTTGTTTGACACCCACTGAGTTCTAAGAAGGATCATCACCATGAACATAGCTTTGGAAATCCCCATGGGAGCTGGGTGGGCTCCTCAATGGGTACACAACTGAGGACAATGACTGTCTCATCCTCCAGAATCCGTTATTAGCCAGTTGTTTAGCAGGAAGGGGTAGGGCCCAGTGACTTCCTCCCCGATCCATGATTGACACATAAGGCACAGTCTTATGTAGGTCTAATGCAGGCAGCCATAATCTCTGTGAAGCCATGATGGCATTGGCTGTGCTATGTGCATAGCTCTTCTCCTTATCGTTTGACTCTTGCTTTATATTCAGCTTCTTTTGGCTCTTAAACATTCACTTTGCTCCCTCCTTTGTGACGGTCCTACGCCTTAGATGGAATGCTGTAAGTGCCCTATTTATGACTAAGCACTCAATCATCACTTATTCTCAGCAACTAAGAAAGCCACAGATTTCAATGCAGAAAGAAACCTCTCTCATATAAGTTGAAAGTAGTGTCACAAGTATCAACATAAATATTTAGAAGTCAGCTTGACAGCATGAGAGTTTATCCTAAACAAGAGTAGTAAGTTCACTGCTAGGGACAGAGACCCTCTTAGCCATGAGTTCATGATTAGGTTTCTAGTACCAGGCGTCAATTCCCTCTTGTGAAGCAGACTGTAAATCTAACCAGCAAGCAGTTAGTTATCCCCATAATAGTTGTGCCACTATTGCACCAGAGAGCACAACTCGCCCAGCAGGTTGGTATTGTGGTTTATGGTCCTCACAGGTGGGTAAGACTACTGATACTTTTTCTCTCCCAGCAGCCTGTGTGGTACCTTCTGGTTCTATGAAAGCTTTACAGCTTCTAGCACTGTCCTAGCTTGCTATCTCTACACCTTGGAATTAAGGTATGTGGTGCCTCAGACAGGACCTTATCTACTGGTACACAGCCAAGAAGAGTGGCGAGATCCCACACTGTTTTGGGGGCCTCTGAGACCCGCCCCTGACCAACAGCTCATAAGGAGATGTCCAATCCACAGCACTAGGACTTTGTTTAATATCGGCTTTTGAGAGCAGCATTATCCAGGCACACAGGGTTTCAGCTTTCATAATTAATATTTTTAATAGGATTACAAAGTAGTAAATTTCCAAATGGCTTTTTCACATATTATTAGCTTGGGTTAACTCTTCCTCCCTCCCCATTTTTCCCTAGTCCCTCCACACTTATCCTTGCTTAAATATTTTGTCCTCAAAATTCCCCCCCCCCACCTTTTTTGTTTGTTTGTTTGTTATGTAGGTTCTGCTATCTCTCCCCCTTAAAACATCCCACCAAACAGCCCTCTTCTAGTCTCTTCACTGGTACAGACTGGCTACTAAAGTTTGGTAGGGAATGGTTTAGAGTACACGTCAACTAACAGGCAAAGACTTTCCAATAGGGACGTTGGTAGTGAAGGAAACATGACCCGAACAGGATCTTATGACACTAAAAGCATTCTGCACAGCAAAGAACCAACAGTCAAATAAAGAGGATGCCACAAAATAGAAAAAAAAAACAAAAAACTTTGCCATCGGTACCTCTGACAGAGGATTAATATTCAGAATGTGCAAAGAACTTAAAAAAAAAAAAAACTAAACATCAAATAAGTAAACAACCCAATCAAAACATATAGTGGGATGGGACAGTGATCAGAACAGAGACTTCTTAAAAGAAGAAACCCAAATGGCTAATAAACATTTTAAAAAGTATTTACATCTTTAGCCATTAAAGAAATTCAGATTAAAACTACTTTTAAATTCCTTACAGTTCACCCCAACCACAATGGCTATTATCAAGAAATCAAATGAGAGTGTACACTGGTGTAGAAATTATGGAAATCGCTGTTTCTTTTGTCTCCCCCAAAAGAAAAGGAATTAACACCTGGCCCAGTTATGCCACCCCTGGTCATATACTTAAAGGGCTCTAAATACTACTATTGAGAAAACATGTTTATTGGTTCTCCAGTCACAGTAGCCAACAAGTAGGATCAGCCTAGATGTCCAGCAGCTGATGATAGGAAATTAAAATAAGGTACATATGCAGCATGGAATTTTGTTCAGCTGCAAAGAAAAATAAAATTTGAAAGTAAATACATGAACTAGAAAAATTACAATAAGTGAAGCAACCTATGTTCAAGAGTCATAAACATGGCCTGGTCTCTCTTATATATGGACCCTAGGTCTTTAGATTTGTGTTTTGACCTGGAGAAGCTACACTGGCTTTGTATACGTGGAGGTTGTTAGTATAGTCCACATTACCAGCGATTCCTTTCCTCATGAAAGATTTTTTTGAAAAATCTCTTTCCTTAGAGTCATGAAAATATTTTTTATATTATCTTCTAAGGACTATTATTTTTCTGGAAGGCATCTTAGGTTTATGAACCACCTGAAGCCAGTACATAAGGGTCCTGTTTTATATCTTTTCAAACGCAGGGATACTCAAGTTTTCCAGTACATTTTAATGAAAGGACCATTTCCCCTCATCCACCCCCACCCCTTGGCTCTTTGAACTACAACCTTTGTCGTAAATTAAGTGTCCATTTCTATGCAGGACTGATTGGGGACTGTCTAATCCATCTGTTGGCTCTCCTGGCTCTATGTGCACTTACTCACATAATCCTCTCACATCTCTACAACAGAACTTGCAGAAAACTGGATTCTGCCTCATTTCTTCTTTGGGAACACTATGATTCTTCTTAATCTTTTTGTTTCAGTACATCCTTTAGAATTAGCTTGTTGAGCATTTGATTGATGTGATATTGAATATTATACACCCAATTGAAGGGAGTTGACAGTTTCGAAAAAGAGCAGAGTTAGAGGACTTACAGTAATCAGGACTTCCAAAACACCCTGGTAATGAGCCCCCGTGTGTGTCAGCTTGGCCAGATACAGGGATCAGATGCAAAATCATAGACAACTGATTTTTTGCCAAGGACATTAAGGTAATTCATTGTAGGATTTATTATCTTTTCCACAAATGGACTATGAGCAACTGGCTGTCTATCACCTACCAATCATCCATCCATCCATCCATCCATCCATCCATCCCTCTCTCTATCTCTCTATAGAGATTTTTTTTCCAGAGAGAAAAGCATGTCTATTTTGTTCTTTCAGACATGGTTTCTCACTGGCCAGGAGCCTGATGAGGCTAGGCTAGCTGGTCGTGAAGCTCTGAGGACCCGCCTGTTTCCAGTGTCCCAGTTTTTGGGAAGACAAGCACCGAAACATCTCCACAATCTCTGTTTATCTCCTCTTACAGGCTTTTATGGGGCTATCTTTTTCTCCTGTGCTCTCCAAAAAGGGAGACACTCCAAGTCTGTTCTCTTTTGAAAGACTTGTTCCTTTTTAAAAAGGTAGCTATCTAATTTCAACTCTCAGCAGATTCAAGAAACATTATTATTTTGTAATTTTTCTAGTGCCGTTCTCACATTTCCTTAAAGATTTTTTTTTCTTTTTTCATTTTGTCTTATTTTGAACTATTAGGTTATAAACCATATATCTACCTCATGACTTTTCACTCATTAGCTGTAGGAATAGTAGTTTGCTCTTTAGAGTTTAACATTCCTTTATTCATTTGTGTGTGTGTGTGTGTGTGTGTGTGTGTGTGTGTGTGGCTGTGCGTATACCCTGTGCACAAATGAAAGTCAGAGGACAAGTTTTGGAAGTTGGTTCTCTCTTCCCATGCTGTGTTCCAGGGATTGAACCCAGGCAATCCAGTCTGGCAGCAAGCACTTTTACACACTGAGCACCTCACCAGCCTGAAATTATAATTTCAGACTATATTCTTCAGTGTAATTTGACCACAGTCCTTTCCTGTGACTGATTTACTCATGAAAATAGCTTTCCTAAGCTTTTAAGAATTGATGAGTTAGCTTCATGAGTTGCTTCCATGAAGTGCTCAAAAATACAGTCCTATCCACTGAAGCTTTTTGCTCCATACTCTCCTATTTTATCTGATATCAAACAAACAAATAAAACATCTGTCTTCTTCTTCAGTCCCTCATTATCCCAGTTTTGATCAATTTGGAATTCTCTTGCCTGAAATTTCTTACAGAGTTTTGTCCTAAAAAGGCAACTTCAGTTCCACCTCTTTCCAACCTTCCAGCCCTTTCCCTGGAGAACCCTGGCCTTGCTCACCAGCCCTCTGGTTCCGCTGTTGGTATTTAGCTCTCACAAGAGCTGTCTCGGCTCACACTGGTACCAGTGGGCTATTCTCAAGCATGTTCATTTTCAAACTCACCTGTTCCTATCCAGTGTGAGTAGGAATGAAGTTTTACTAAAACAAAGACAATCGGAAGTCATAATTTAGGTTTAGCAAAAATGACTTAACGCCCGTTAGGTTTGCTTTGTTGTTCTCCTTTATTACTTAGTGTAGTGAATTCACCTCCAACAGCTACATTCTAAAATCAATAGATTTTATTACGCTGAGGTTAGCCTGAAAAATCATCGTTGTGAAGGAAGACATCGGAATGAAATCTTTTCAGTGAATAAGCTTGACTAGCTTTATGAATAGAGAAAACTCTTGTCCCACGGCCTTCCATAGGCTTGCCTCCAAACTTTTCAACCCAAGAAATGGCTCTGCCACTCTCTGTGACATTGTGGCAAGGCAGAAAGGAGACTGGAATAATAGTTTGCCTACTTATTTTTCCCCCACTTCTGATCATTATAAGCACACAGATGAATTAGCTGCAGTTTTACAAGGTCAATTAGACCATACCATAGCCAGAGAAGTCTGCTGGGATTGGGCCCCTGTGCTGATTAGGACCTTCAGAAGTACTGGCAGCACTTTGAAAGGTCTGTAGGACTTTTAACATATGTTTCAACAATAGATTTGACTTCTGCTTCCAGCTGAGATAGCATAATAAGGATCCACTGGAACAAAGCTAAGGTTACACAAGAAAATATAAGAAAAATTCACTTTGCAGCCCTGGATATCACAGGAGAAAGGACATGACCCCTGAAAGAAAGAAAGAAGCAGTGAGCCTGCTGATGATGACACTCTCCTGTCCTGGGAGTCTCCTTGTCACAACACAGGTGAGAGACCCAACCAAAGCCCAGCAGACCTCTCCATGGAGGAAATGAAGATGAACCTTGGGTACCTAACTGAAACACTCAGGAAACAAACAAGTATCAGAGAGAAACTCTTTAGGCCCAGGAAAGAACCACTCTGGAGATAAGAGGTACCGTAGCTGATGCTTTCAAGGTAGGAACAGTTCTCAGAAGAAACACTCTTCAGTAGTGGGGAACAGACTGCTGAGTGGGTGGTCCTACTCTGAAGAACTTAACCTCCAGGATCCGAGTAACACAAGTAACAAAGCACATCCCACAAGATGTTTAAGTGTGTTTCTAAGAATACAAAATAGCCAGTTCCCATCAAGGAAAAGTCTACACAGTCTGACATCTAACTAGAAATCAGTGAAGCATGCAAAGAGAGAGGAGAACAGAGCTCATAATTAGTAAGAGGAATCAATAAAACCAGAATCTATGTAGAGAGCTTAGCAGATGGTAACAGAAAAGCAGATACTTTTTGGTTTTGTTAACTTGTTTTTTGTTTCTTTCATTCATTCATTCATTCATCCATCCATCCATCCATCCATCCATCCATCCATCCATCCATCCATCCATCTATCTATCTATCTATCTATCTATCTATCTATCTATCTATCTATCTATCTATCTATCTATCTATCTATCTATCTATCTATTGAGGTAGGGCAGCTCAGTCTGTCCTCAAATGATCCTCCAGCCTCAGCTGGAATTACATGCAAGAACAATCATGCCTGGGAAAAACAGATCTTAATACTGTTTTTTTTTTATATGTTTGCATTCAAAAGTCAAATGAAATACACATTTAAGCTTCCAGAAATGAAGACTTTAGTGTCTGAGATGAAAAAAATACATTGATTAGGATTAATTCCAGATTAAAGAAAAGATAGGTGGACTTAAAGACATAGAACCATAAACTGTTCAAAAATAAAGCATTCAGCAAACAATAAAAACAACCCCAAGATACCAAAACCACATAAGCAGATGGAAAAAATTAGAAGAGTGCCAAACCATGAGTTTACCTCAGTGCACCAATTGTAAAATAACTGGGAGTCCCTAGGGAGACTGGAAGAAAAGACATGGATAAACATTTTCCCATTTTGATACAAAGTGGAATTCTACAAATCTAAGAGGCCAACAAACCATGACTAAAACTATGTGAGGGTGTGTCATAATGAAACTGAGATGTGATGAATCAAATGACGAGTGGGACAATTCTACACAAGAAAAAACTTCATAGCAAATAAGGATGGCATCAGATTGGCTATTGTACACAAGGCCATAGAAAAGTAGCCGTTTTAGACCTTTGAAAGAAAACAAAACTAGGCTGACTACAAATTACGCTTTCATAGCTACTCAGTTTCAAGCTTAGAGCTTGAAAACAGACACTAGCAGTATGGCAAAGCTACACTGAAGGATTGTTATCCTCAGGGAAAAGAAAAAAGGTGTACAAAAAGCCATTTTGTACACCTTTTACCAGCCCTATGATACCAGCACCTGCAACTTTATTGCCAAGTTCATCATTGTGTCTGAAGTCATTGGTAGGACCACCTGCTCTGAACAACTCCGTCATTGAGATCAAAGGCTAGCCTATAAACTCTACTCAAACCTTTCCTCTGTGCCCTCTTTGCCATACGCCTTCCATGTTTGTTTTGCATTTAGCTAGAATCACAGCCACTTTCTCCCTGTGTTAGAAGTAACGAGATCTTCTTGTCTACTCCTTTGTGTAGCCCCTTTCACTTGTTTTGCATCTATAACTCAGTCATTCTTAAAGCCTCATTTCTGATTCTAGAGCTCTGAACTTATGCATCAGGCCCACTTCAAAATAGCTGTTCAGCCCTTCAAGCATAATGAAGCAAATCTGGCACAGTACTCTGGCATACCAAAGCCAGCCACAAGCCATCCTCCTTTCTTCATGACAAATTCATCCCTAGAGGTTGGTCAGTAAAACAGTGGAGCCTCTTAAAGATCTCGAACACAAAAACCTGCTGGAAGTGTTAGACATCATCTGATACAGGGACAGGCAAGCAAAATACCAGACCTACACGTAGGGAGTAGGCTTGACGGGACCTACCATTCCACAAACCCTCTGGGAAGAAAAGCAAGAGTTAGAAAGCTGGGCCACAGAAAGAAGCAAATCCATGTTGAGCACCTAGGATGTACCAGGCAGTGTTGTCCTAACAACTCTGTGAGGCAGGGGCTTTTATCCCCATTTTGCAGTGGGGTTAAGCAACTCAATTATGATCAATGTGGTGGAGCCAGAATTTGACCCAAAGGACCCAACTTGAACTCATGCTCTACCCACCGTTCTCACAGCTAGTTGGTCTGCACTCTTTACCTATCCTGAATTCTGGGATAAATGTCACCCACTATCTCGTGGGCCATTTGAGGTCTAAGCAAAGAGGTGTGTAATTTGAGAATGGTTGTGCAGTCTGGTAATAAAGTTCTTGCCTGTTGATGGTTTGAGGCCCTGGTTTAATCCCTACATAGAAAACAACAACAACAACAACAAAAGTTGTAACTTTACAAAATATGTTTTAATGCCATGCAAATAAGATGACAGTAGAAAGAGTGGTGAAGTCTAAAAGGAGAGTAGTTGATTGTGAGTGAGAACTCTGGGAAGAATGAGTGACCCAAAGCCATAAGCCTGAGAATGGCCACCAAAGCAGGTCTCTCACTTGTGACTTTTCCTAGTTGCTTCTCTGGCCAAAGGATCCTGACCCAAGACAAGTATGATTCACTGGGGAACGTTCATTCTCAGACAGAGGACTCAAGAGTTAGGTTAATGGCCATAGTCAGGCTCAGCCCCACATTTATTTTTGTTGCCTGTAGTTAAAAACCCCAGAAGAGTGAGAGGAAACCAGCCCAACTGGATAAACCATCTTTAAAACATTGCTTTAACCCCAGTACCTGGGAGGTTGAGGCAAACAGATCTCTGTGAATCCAAGGCCAGCCTGGTCTGTATAGAAAATTGTTGGCAAATCAGGGCTATGAGACCCCCCATCTCAAAAATCCAACTACACGCACATGCACAAATACCCACCCTTAGCATGAAGTAGAGAACCATGGGACTTGGCCTCTAATTTCAGTCTCGAGAGCACTGGTTTCTGTGCACGTTTCATCCCCTGCCCCCAGCAACCATATGGAGGCTGAATGAGCGTGTCTGTCTTGATAGAACAAAGGCTGCAGAGCAGCAAGCACAGCCCTCTTGCCCTTTAGCTTGACTCTTAAACTTTAAACTTGCCCAAAGTGAGAAAGTCATTAGTCTATAGCACACTAGTCATTAGTCTAGGTACAGACATTTCTTTAAAGCAAATTAGAAACAGCTACTCAATACATACTGCTCACTTTAGGATATTGCCATTTCTCATTTTCTGTGGATGGGGAGGAAATTAATATCCATGTGAGCTTGATCCTGAAGTCATATTGCCTTTGGGGCGGAGGTGGGAGCTTTCCAGATTCATAGAGGGATAGAGATAGATAGATAGATAGATAGATAGATAGATAGATAGATAGATAGA
>NW_026593261.1:0-13824 GCF_907164565.1 Psammomys obesus | reverse complement strand
TATATATATATATATATATATATTAAACTTAGCACATCATGTGGGCTGGAAAGATGGCCAGTTAAGAGCACTGGCTGATCTTCCAAAGGACCCAGGTTCCATTCCCAGCACCCACATGGCAGCTCACAACTGTCTGTGACCCCAGTTGCAGGGGATTTGGCATCCTCACACACATACATGCAGGCAGAACACCACTGCACATAAAAAGTAAACAATGGCCCCCGACACTATTGATGATGCTCTGCTCTGCTTGCAGACAGGAGCCTAACTTGACTGTCGTCTGGGAGGCTCCAGCTAACAGCGGCTTGAGACAGGTGCTGAGACTTGCAGCTGAGCACGGGGTGGAGCTCTGGGGTCGAGCTCTGGGGTCCTGGGGAAGTGTTGGGGAAAGATGGAAGGACCTGGAGGGGACAGGAACCAGAAAAGAAGACCAACAGAGACAACTAACACAGTCCCATGGGGGCTTACAGAGACTGAGACATCAACTACGGCACACGCATGGTCTGGACCTAGGCCCCTGCACACATGTGGCCGATGGGCAGCTTGGTCTTCACGTGGGGCGCCTGGTGAGTGTGTGTGGAGGGTAGGGTAGGCTGTTTCTAATATGGACTCCATCGCCTGCTTTTGGATCACTTTCTCCTGGCAGGACTGCTTGGCCTGGCTTCAGGGGATAAAGATACACCCAGTCCTGATGGGATTTGATGTGCTGGGGAAAGCTGAAATGAGGGAGCTCCCCTTTTCTGGGGGGAAGGGAAAAGGGAAGGGGGAGAAGGGAAGAGAAAGGAGGGAAGGAGCACCCTTGGGATGTAAAGTAAATACATTGAAATAAAAAAGGGGGAGGGTGGAAGAAGAAAGTAAATAAACCTTTAAAATAAATTAGCACACCAGATCTGCTGTAAAGGACAGCTACACTAATGCTATCCTAAGTTGTGAGGAAGTTATACATTTTTGGGTTTGGGGTCTCTTCAAGGCATTTAGTTTCATATTTAATGTGCTTCTCTTTTTAAGTTTTTCTTTCTTTCTATAATGTTTTGCATCACTTTCGTGAACCCAGGTCCTTGCTCATGCTAGCAGGTAAGTATTCCCAATTACTAAAACTCAACGAGTTCATCATATACAAAAATACCCTGGCTTGTTC
Source organism: Psammomys obesus (assembly GCF_907164565.1). NCBI lineage: Eukaryota > Metazoa > Chordata > Mammalia > Rodentia > Muridae > Psammomys > Psammomys obesus. The sequence continues at coordinate 12,686 of NW_026593261.1, read as the reverse complement.
CAAGTCATCTGGGCACATCACAGGGAGGAAGGTTAAGGCAGCAGCAGTGTGGGCTGTAGGTATCTGTAACAGTGTCTGTGTTAGAGCTTTGCAGAGGCCTAAGGGCCGCTCCGCGATGGCAGCTGCAGCAGGAACGTCTGTGACAGTGGTGCTTACAAATGCTGTGTTTACAGTAAGGCAAGCCCAGAAGACTCCAACAATTCTATGACAACTAAGGGATGTCAACACCTCCGGATGGCAAGTCTCTAGCAACTTGGTTCTCGATGGAGGCCTCCGGGGGGACATACGCCCACCCCAGTATCCCACTGGAGCTCATGCCAGGCCTTTAACTTTAAAGCTACAGGGTCCAGGCCGAGGCCGATAGCATACAGTGTTCTGGTGATGAAACCCAGCAGTCCCATCTACTCAGGGTATATTGCATGGAATCCCTAGGCCCTCTCGCCTCATGAAAATTTTGATCCAAGAATCCATCTTGTTTCGGTTTGCAGGAATAAAGATTGATGACACTAACCAGACTGTTTTCCTGCCTCTTCCAAATTGGAATTCCCATCTCGGTCCGGAACAGCGGTGGGGAGAAACATGCTGCTGGGCATCACCGTCTCAGGGGCGGTCACCTGAGGAGAGGGGAGAGCAGGGAGATGGGAACAGTCAGGCACAGGGAACAGACACAAACTACGAAAAGGTTCAAAAATGATTTAATGAGCAAAATTAGCCTTCACCGGTGTAGAGCTAGGTGTCACTTTTCATAGCTCAGTGAAGACTCATGTTTATTAGACAAAGCTCACATCAGTCAAAAGTGTTTCTACGGTTACATTCTGGACATAATTAGCAGTGCACACTTGAAGAATGATCTTATTATTAATATTTTTCTTTTATGCAGAATTTTGACTTTGATCACTGACAATGTTTTGTCATGGGCTGTGAAACTTCTTGTGCTGAACCAATTAGGTTAGATAAGTTGAAAGGCCCACCTTAAGCTGCTGAAAACATAATAAGGGCCCTAATTAAATCATACCCGGTAAAGTACACGGTAATCTTGAAGCAGGGAGCATTGTAGCACTGCTTTCGAAATGTATTCAGGCAAGGAGAGGAGGGGAGTCGGAGTGAAGGAGAGGGGAAGAAGGGAAGAGGAGAACAAAGGGAAGGCCAAGGACGCGCAGACACGCTGGCACACCTTCCGGGAAACGACGTCGTGTAACCCTTTACAAGCTGATGATCAAGCACAAACAGGCGGTTTTTGTAACTCACGGTGAGTCACAATTTGGTCCGGAGCCCTTTTTGTGTGAGAGACACAGCATCGGAGGGAGCGTGTGTGTGCCCAGGACCCCAGCCCCTCAACGAGCATCTCCATAATTATCCCCGATCTAAGTAACTACATTTTAGGTCAGATGCTCAGACTTTGCTCTCTGCCTCCCTGCTGTGTGGCCAGGAGCTAGCCCCAACAGCTTATGGCAGGTTCTGTGTGACGGTGGTAGGCAGCCCCTAGCACGCAGACTAAGGAATAAGGGTTCCCCTCTGAAAAGCAACGCACAGGCGGCCACCTCCTCAGAACCAGATGATCTCCCCTCTCCCAGCAACTACCCACTGCCTGCGACTCCTCAGTGTGCAGCGGGACCTGGAGGCCATCCATCTGCCTTGTCTGGGAGGGGGCTCGTGGGTGGTGTACGGCATGGATGGTGTTGGAGGGCAGGCCAGGGAGCAGCTATGGTCATGTCTCGTTGTATGCATGTGTGGCGTTCTCCAAACTAGAAGGGAGGAGAAAAGCAGCGGCCATCCCTCTTTGCCCGCCATGGGGCGGGAGAAACTGTCAGCCAGAACATTTCCAAACGAATCAGAAATTGTCTTGAATTTGACAAGTGCTGGAGGAGAAGTGGGAGATGACACAGTGCTGGGCCCCACCTGGAGGCCCCACGGTACTGGTCAAGCAAAACTTCAGTGGACAACAATTCCACTAAAAGAGTTTTGTTCACGCTTGATACGTTAAGGATATTTTAATGACTGAAGGATCCCAGCCTTCCTCTAAGAGCTGCTGTCATGTTCTCTAGTGTCACCAACAACAGGCTCAACAAGGAGAAGACAAGAAACATCCCCGACCACTAACCAAAAAGAGTTCGAATTTAGGCGTGTGACATGTTCCCCCCCCCCAGCCCCAGAAGCCAATAGGCACAAAACTTAAGCAACAGGTGCTACAGACAAGGATCCCAAGAAGCCCCATGCTAGGAAGAGCAGGTGTGTGGCAGGTGAATGGGAAAAACACGTGCCCGCCCTCAGACAGCTGCACGGCACACAGAGCCTGCGGCAGCTGCTTAGAGAGCTAAGCTAGCTGTTGAATTGTCCCGAACAGGGTGGAGACTGCCAAACTCGGTCTATTTTCTTTTTTAATAGAAAGCATTTCTGACCAGGGTGGTTGGGGAGTCCAGCGGGAATCCAAGAAGTGAAAGGTCACCGATTAATTTATAGTCTTCAGCCGAGGGAGAGGACGAGGTTGGGGGTAAAAGGGGAGAAAGAGAATGAAAAAAAAAAAAGACCCCCCCCCCTTCAAAACCTCTTTTCTCAGTTGTAGCTGCATGATCAGTCCTTTTTGGGGATCTTTAGGAATTATGAAAAATGAATCATGAGGAAAAAAAAAGCCCCACAGAGTAAAAAAGAATAAAATTATCTATCACCTCTGCCGCGCATCATTATAGAAAACCACGGGCTTTTTACAGGCATTACAGTAAGGCAGCCATCCCCTCCAACAGACTCAGTACGACGGATCAGTAATTGTTTTCATACACTTTAATTAGAAAACCTCAGATGGCTATGAATAATAATGGAAAAGAGAGACTTTTGCACTTGAAAGGTTGAAGTCAATCAAGTGTGAATGACGGCAAAAAAGGAGGAAAAAAAAAGACACCAATTCATCAGCCCTGTGTTGTCTCGCTGCGACTTTAATCATAATTCCTGATTGGGATTCAAGAAGGCAGTAAGCAGCGGTTCTTTGTCTGCCTTCACCTTCCATCAATTAACTCTCCCCGAAATATAATCATCAACCTCACATGCTCCCCTGCATCTTAATCTGGCCTCGGAACCTGGAACTCCTGCCCCGTGTGTGTTCAGGGAGGGACTTATGTCTGCACGCCTTGTCTCCGCTCTGCTGTGCCAACCTGTGTGGGGAGGCGGGGGGTGAGGTGGCATAGGGAAGTTCCCTCCAGGGATCTAAGGGTCTAGGAAACCAAGTGGGGTCTGCTTGTGTCTGAACAAAGGTTCATGGGGAAGCTGCCTCACTGTGTAGATGACCAGTGGGGGCCCCCATCAGTTCCCAAACATTCCTGTTTCCAGGCCTGTGTCTCTTCCTCCTCCTGCCAGTTTCCAGACCTTTGTACTCCAAGCTTCGTCCTAGAGGGCCAGAAATGTCATCATGCCAACAGCTCTCACAGAGGAGCCCAGCCCAGTGAGCAGAGGGGTCCAAAGGCACTGCTCCTCGCCTTGGCCACCATGGTTTCCCAAACATATCGGGCTCCTGGACTGCATGGAAGGTTCAGAAGGTCACAGCCACAGTCTCTAGTGGGCCTAGTACGCCAGTCACTCAACTGTGCTGAGTGAAGATCCAGAAAGGCTTTCCCTTCCAGCAGGGACGTCAAAGCCTAGCGTGTCCAATCACGGCCATTCTAGGTATGGCCTAACCTCTGAGGTCCTCAGATAACTGGGGCCTGCCACTGGCTTTTCTGCAGGTAACACCTTCCTCTCCTCAGGTGCCTGCCCTCTATGCCTCCAACTATGGCCAATCCACAGTCAGCTCAGGTGCCTACAAGCACCGGGACTGATTTTTCTGGTGACCATTTGTGGTTGTTTATATAAGAAAAACGACCCTTGCAGGCAGACATACTTTAATGCTGGGTCTCTAGCTGGGGGTGCCATTTAGAGGCTGAGAAAGTGCAGCTTTGCTTGGAGAAGTATGTCATGAAGGATGGACTTTGAGGATTTTTCTCTTTACCCTGCTTCTAGTTCTCTTTGTCTCTCTGTCTCTGTTTCTCTCTTTCTCTCTCTCTCTCTGCTCCCTGTGCCTGCTGCTGTGTCTTCCTGCCATAATGGACTCTTAGTCCCCTGGAACCACAAAGCAGATTCAATTCTCCCTTTTTTAAGCTGCTCTTAGTCACAGTGTTTCATCACAGTGGCAGAAAAACCGCGATACCTGCACATCTATAAACACCAAACGTGTCAAGCCACATCAGTTGTCCAGGAATATTTAAGTAGACTTCATATTAAGACAGAGTTCTTCTGGTTAAGGAAAACAATCAGCTGATTAGGGCCAGCACTCTCTCAAGATTGGCGGCGGCCACGACCCAAGATACTCTCCTCCCATCTCCTCTGAGGCAAAATCAAGTATATCACAAGAGTGTGCAAAGGTGAAGAAAATGCCAGAAGGAACCATGGGCTGTGAAGTGGGTACCGAAAATCTAGAAGCAGAAGCTTTAATGTATGGAGCATTCTACTCCGAGGTTGAACTCCTAGTTTAAGCAATTCTCACATGTGCTAACAGAAACCGAAGAGGGTCACATCAGGCTACGAAGCTTCCCGCCTAAGCAATCCCAAAGCAGTGGCCTTGTGGAAAGGGAAGGAGGGCCTTGGGTGATTTTCTCATTTGCCCTCTACGTAATATCGGCCAGTCAGTGCCCATGCTCAGGCCAGTGAGGAGCAGTGGCAAGACAGCGTGTCTGCTCCCAAGAAGCTCACAACCCAGAGGAGCCTGGGGAGAACGCAACCCCTCAGAAAGTTCAATGAGGGTGGCAGCCCCCAGGAAGAACGTTTTTGAGCACCGAATAACTCACATAATTTCAAGGAATCAAAGGTTTCCCCGTCAGGGGGAAATCCATGGACTTGAGTGAATTTCCCGTGGTCAACTAGAGGCGGTTGGCATGGGTTCATGAATACCCACTTCTAACCTCTTTCTGCCTCCTCAGTATTTTTAAGTTATAAATAAATCACTTGAGTGGATCCCAAAGCACCACGGCTACCCTCATACACCTGGGGTCTCAGTAGTTCTGGTCCCCACCGTGACGTCTGAAGGGCATTCATCACTACTTCTGGGAAATTGCCATTAGCAAGCCTGCTCTTCCAGGCGCCAGGCGTGGAAGGGCTACATCCAATTCCACGTTTAGCTCAGGTTATACCCTACTGATTCCCCATGGTAGAGAGTCTTCAAGTTTGTCTGTCAAACCAACCTCGAGATAAGGTGGCCCAGATAAGATCAGTACTGCCAACGCCTCCCATATGCTGTGTCAGGACAGCAGAAATACCTTCTCAGAAAGCCTGGTGCCAGCATTCGCTGAGGAGAGCACCCTTCCAAAAGGCTACCAGGCGAATGGCAGATATGCCAAGGCCTAGATTTCCAAGAAAGACTCAAAGCCTTCACTTTTCAGTGGAAATCCGCATGGCGAATGACCCAGGACAGACGGAAGGAGATGGGAAGCCTTAGGACTGACCTCCTGTGGCTTGGATCCAGCTGCCCTCTAAGCCCTGGCTTTGTCTCAGAACTCTAGGCATGAACTGAAAACTTAATCGCTTTCAGGGCTGACGTCTAGCTAGTGTTGAGTGGGGTGCTGCCTGTGTGTAGCCTACAGGTCTCCTTCTCCTGCTCTCCTCCTACCCTATCAGACCCCGCAGGTAGACCCCACTCACAGCTCCCTGACTTCCATCTCATTGCAGGTAAGGCACAGCAGCACAGTCTCTACAAGACCTTGCCTCTATGTGCCATCCTCACCATTGGCACCGTCATCGTCAGTATACTTTTTAAGTTGTATTTTGTTTTAGACATAACGTCTCATATCATCCAAGGCAAGCCTCCAACTCATAATCCTCCTGCCTGAGTGCTGGGATGATAATGATGTGTACCACCTGGCCTACTTTCAGAAATCTTGTCAACTGGCGCATATAATTATTCAACTTTATGGTGCTCAATGTGAAGTTTCAAAACATGTATACTCTTGTGTGCTGAGCCAATATGGACCTTGGCATATTCATCTGCTTGAATATTTATCATTTCTTCACGAAAACATTAAAAAGCTTCTCTTATATTCCAAATATACACTGTGGCTGACTATAGTTGGCCTACTGTGCAGCAGAACACTGAAATGCTCTCTTCGTACCCACCTCTAATTTTGAATACTCTGACCTCCTCCCCCACATTTCCTTTCTAAAATGGCTTCCCTGGGCTTATATAGTTGTTATTTGTAATACCTAAAACTTACACATAAACAAACAAAACTGTAGGCTACCTTAACAGTTATGTGGACCAGAATAAAAACAGACCAGAACCAGAGTTTAAAAACTCAGAATGAGAAAGGCTGGTGACAGGGGCCAGTAGGGAGACAAGAAACACAACAGTTAGACTTGCGCACGTGTGCGCATACACAGACAAGAGAGCTGAGGAAGAATGGATTGGAAAGCAAAGCTTCATTAGACCCCGAGAGGCAAGCAGCGACAGTCCACCAAGGTCACTTCTAATTTAGACCATCTAATTGGCAAACAGGCTCCAAATGGCTATCATCTCACAGGGCTTGGAATTAATGAAGCCCGATTATTTTCATTACCTTCCTCTGAGATGGAGACAAAGTGAAAGAGCTGATACTCGGTGGGTGTGACAGCCCCAGGGCCAGGGGAAGAGAAGAGGCCCCCTTGTGGGGGAGGGGAAGCCTGCCCCTGAGATCCCCACATACATGGAGCAGAGAGAGTCATAGACGCCCGTTTAAGGCTCACAAGAGACCAAACTATTGTCCCCCAAAGAGAGGCTGAGAGAAAACCACAGGCAAGGCAAGGCCAGGGGCAGAGGAGGGACACCTTGGCTTGCATAAAACCTGGAGTAATAGTGGACCAGAAAAGAGGAAGAAGAGGAAGGACTACAGGAAAAAATAAAAAGGTGTTCTTGGCTCAGCCTCATTTCAGCTGTGAGGTCCCATTTTGTTAAGTGATTAAGGAACAAAGAAAACGTCCCCGTATTAATGATCTAGGATCCCAGTGGTCTGTCCTGTCACTTAGAAGACATTGATCAATTAGAATAATTTAAGAGTATTGAAACGCATGGTGGGTGGTCCTTCCCATTCTTATTTAGGGGCTCTCATCCTTCCCCCAAGAAGATAAGGGGAAATAAATATGGGGACAGAGCAGATGTGGTTTAAGGGGAAATAAATATGGGGACAGAGCAGAAGTGGCAACGTTCCCCCAACATGAACCCTTGGCTTGTGTGGAAATAAGACTTTAGTTACTTGAAATCAACATGGGGGGGAGGGAGGGGCAGGGCGGGGCTGGGAGGGTGAGACCATCCAGGAGGAACACTTGTCTCCTTGTCCTAAATAAAACTTCAGAGATTTCCTTCTTTCATGTGATGTGTAAAAAGATACTGTCTGCTCTGTTTCCAATAGGCCACGAAGAAATACGTGTGTGGGTGCTGATTCTAGAGCAGATGACCAGTGCTGCAAATGTTGCCAGCGGAGAGCATGTTTTCACCCCCCCCCAACAGTAAAAAGAAGGGGACCCATGGAAGACACAGATATGAGATGCAGAGCATAAGCAAGCAGCTGTTACCATAGCAACAGACGTATTAGACACTGCAGGTTCCTGAAAGCTGTCTGATAAGGTATTATTAAATGAAGCCTCCTCAAAAACGGTCTCCACTTACAACGGGACGGAAAGACACTGCATAAAAAGTAACCTACTTCCACTTATCAAGGCAGAACTTCCTTTCTGATGGACTGAAACCCAATACAAGCTACTTCCCGGGAACTTTAGACCTAGATACCAAATAGAAATTCTTCAGGATGTCTAGCTTTGGATACCCTGCTCTATGGCCCACCTCCACCAGGGAGCATGTGTCTGGGAGCCTTTGCCAGCTTTTCCTATTCTGCAGCCAACGCTGCCTTGCCGGACCCACTCTGCTCGCTGCCATTTGCCTTGCCATTTGCCTTGCCATTCGGGACCCAAGGAGACGGAACTTCTTCCTCTCGGAGGATGAACGACCTCACAGTGAAACATGGGAAGGGGAGCTTTAGTTTAGAGGCATCCTCCTCAGACTGCTTTCAGAGCCCGCAGCTCCACTTGGCTAAGCACAAACAGATAAGCTGTCAGAAAGCCTAACCAATACTTTCCCGGGGCCAATTTTCTAATAAAATTACTGTAAAATACCCTTTGGGGACATGATTTTAACCACAGGTTCATTATCATCACTTAGTTGTAGAACAATTGCAAATTTCATCTTAACACCAAACTTTTCCCAAGAACGGCCCTGGCATCTGACCAAGATTAGCAGTCTAGGCATTAGAGAGGGTTCCAGGTTTACCCTGGAGTGTAGCTGCACGCTCCCCCAGCCCCTAGACCTCATCAGTTGGGGATCGGGAAGGAAAACATATCGCCTGCAGAACTATCCACTAGCACGGCCGTGTCACGACTCCCGCTTCCCGTGTAGACGGCCCCTCACGTCTGCTCTGAAGCCCACAGAAGCACTTAAACAGTCACACCTCTCACGCAAGTCTCACTATTTTCAACTCCGCCTCACAATCTATTAGCTCTCGGATACTAGCAAACTGACTTCCTGTAATCGGCACATTCCCCACGGTTTGCACACTTCTCGGAAACGTCTACAGAACATCTGTGAGAAGATGAGGCCTGGTGAGGCGTCTGTACAACGGGAGGAGCGCAGGTAGTAGTTTCTCCCATGTAATCTCAGCGTCAGGGGTTCAAGACCAAGCTAATCAACTAGTTCTCCCAGCGTATGGGGCGTTCCCACAGGTGCTTTTTGTGTCTGCACACGGCTACCAGGGGGGCTCGGAACAGGACAGGCTGTGGTGGCTGTGGCACTGTCTTCACTGGCCTTTGAAATAGCTGGAGGTCACTTCTTGACGATGTGCTGTTCAGTGGGTCACTTCCAGAGGTATCTCGGGGGACAGGCGTCCCAGGCGAACATCATGGTAATGACCTGCCCTTGAAGACTTCGCTGGCCAAAGGTTCATAGTGACCATGAAAATTACCACTTAAAATTTGCCTTTCTGTTATGAAAAGTGGCAGTGGCAGCCCATGCCTTTAATCCCAGCACTTGGGAGGCAGAGGCAGGTGGCTCCCTGACTTTGAGGCCATCCTGGTCTACAGAGTAAGTTCCAGGGCAGCCAGGGCTGCACAGAGAAGCCCTGTCCCCCCCTCCCCGCAGATACGAAATGAATGAATAAATGAATGAATGTAAGAAATAAAGGCATAACCAACAATGGATACCTGAAATACAATTTGCATCCTAGTACTAAGGGATATGAACCTGATTTACTGTCTAATGTGTTCCAGTCATGGAGATTGCCATAGGCCCACAGTTGTTACACTAGATTCATCCGAAACAACAAAAACAACCATCCAAGCAGATGAAAAATGTAGGAAAAAATGAAAACAAAAACAGCATCTCTCTCCCACACCTCTTTCTGATCCTTCAGGTTCTCGGGGTTGCGGGCACTCAGAAAGTGAGAGTAGGCCTGGGAAAGCCCCAAGGCTGGGGGACTACGAGGGAAGCGTGGCCTGCGGAACCCCTCCCAGCACAGGAGGACCCATCCTTCTTACAGGGGGTCGCCCCACACGGTGAGCAGCCTACCCGAAAATGCCCACGGAAGGGGAATTGGTGCCTGAACGATCCCGGGTGGAAGCTGAGGCCACGCTGCTTAGGGTTTCCCAGGGGCTGTTTCCCGTTCCCTGGGTACATCAACCACCGAGCCCAAACATCCCCATACAACACTGTTCACTACTTCTACCTAAGCAAACTGGATTGGAAATGCTCTCAAAGCCATGCGCCTGCAGCCTCACGTCACCTTACTATGCCACTGGTGGGCCTGGCACAGTTGAAAAGGAAGACACTGTCGCCAGCCACAGCCTTCTGAAGTCTTCGCGGTCCGGTTAGAATGAAACGGTAATGTCGTCCTACTGGCCATGTCTACGACGGCCATTTAAGAGTTAGCCTTTCCAGGCCTGCGGGTGAGACAGTGGTCACGCTCAGATGGAAAGCCTGCACACTCCTGGAACAGCATGTCCTACCCAAGCGGGTGACTCTCCTGCGCTGAGAACAAAATACCTGCCTGAGAAAGGATCACGTTCTAGCGTTCTACACAGAGGTGTAAAACGTGGGTCCAGAGTCTCACTGACACGTGACACTTGGGGTTGAGTGACATCACTGAGACTTAGTTTCCTCATCTGTTAGTGGGAAGGTGTTCTTAAAACAGCTAGCTATGAAGGTGAAACAAGGCACTGGGGGAGCCAGGCAGATCCCAGACTGATGACCTCTGAAGAGGGCCACGCCGCACGGTACCCACCCTGGCAGCCTTACCGTCATGATGAGCTTCTCCACGCAGTCGGGCGCCACGCTGTGGAGGTGGGTGAGGTGCAGCTGGAGGTGGATCTTGTTGTTGAGCATGTCTTGGCACAGGGGGCAGCGGAGCATGGGCTGCACGGAGTGCTGGGTCATGGCGTGCACCCGCAGGCGGTTCACATCCGCGTTGCTGTACTTGCAGTAGGGACACTGGTACATCTGTGAGGACACCCCCGCCACCCTCCGCTCAGTTGTGTCTTCCCCTCTAGAGCTGGGTCTTCCCGAGACCAACCCACCCCAAAATTCATTCCCCACCGACATCTCACACGCGCCCCCACCCCCTACACACACACACACACACACACACACACACACACACACACACACACACACACACAGCAGATTCGTTCTGCCCTCACCTGCTCTGGTTTGATCTCCTCTGACGCCTTCGGCCTTTTCGAAGAGAGCGGAGTCTCAGAGCTACCTGGGAAGGAGGTGCGTTTGGAGGATGCAGGGGAGTCTGTCAGCTCCTTCTCTGCCTGACCAGACGATGCTACAGGAAAAAGCACAAGGTGCAATATAGTAAGTAACCAGACCGGGTCGGCTCAAGGAGGCTTTGTGCTGGATGAGGTTGACCCCCACAGAGAACACCGGGTTTCTTAAGATGCCAAGGTTCAGGCAGAATGACTTAGCATGCATTTTGGGAAAGCCACACATTGTTTCTACCCCGCAACCTACTCCCACGAATCCCTGTTACTGCCTTAACAACTGGATGGCGGACAGAGAAGGGAAGAAATGCAGTAAAAGGCCCTGGGGTTAGACTCCCTCTTCTTCTAATTCCCCACTGTCTAACCCAGCTTGCTGCTTGATGTGGGGCTGGGGGAGAGGAGCTGGGCGGCGAATGCTTCACCAGCCCGAGTAGCAGGGACACTGAGCCACTGACCCTAACAGCTCGGTGCTCCCAACTCTATTGTCCCACCTCTCGGAATCACATCGGCATCACAGGCACAGTGGACATTTGCATGCTGGCATGTTACAAACCTAGGCCTGGCTTCAGAAGTTTGCTTTTGGAGAGGAAATGACTGAGTGGAACTAGGTGTGGACCCTCGTGGTAACTGAGGCAGTGCTGAGGACGCACACTCTAAGGGCTCCCCTACAGTAAAGAGAGACCCCAACGTGGTTGGGTCTGCTCACCCCAACCCCGATTGCCAACTAAGGACTCAGGATTCTTATTTAGTTTGCACGCAAAATTCCACTTCTTCAGAATATTGCTTAAAGCAGTAAGGACAGAACAAACAAAAACCAAACCAAGACATGAATCCTTATCCGCTGATGGTGGGGCTGTAAATTACTACATTCGTTATGGAATCAATTTGGAGGCTCCTCAAAGAACTAAGAGTAGAACTACTATTTGCCCCAGCTAGTCAGTCTTCAGCATACACCCGGAACTCCACACCCTTGTACTTACTGATGCTCTATTCACTATAACAAGGAAATGGAACCAACCTCACTGTCCATCAACAGGTAAACGGATATGGAAAATATGGTACATACATAAAATGGAATGCTATTCAGCTCTGATGAAAAAATGAGCTCACAAAGTTTATAAGAAAATGGATGGAATTCGAATGTATAATACTGAGCAAAGTCATCTAACCTCAGAACGAAAGAAAAACTGTGTGTTTTTTCCTTCATAGGCAGATCCCAGCCTATAATGTATATATAAATATATGTTAACAGGGCGGGCATGGGGGCACATGCTTGTAATCCCAGCAGTCGGGGAGGCAGAGACAGGTGCCTCTCTGTGAGTTTGAGGCCAGCCTGGTTTACAAATCGAGTCCAGGACAGCCAAGGCTACACAGAGAAACCCTGTCTTGAACCCCCACCAATACACACACACACACACACACACACACACACACACACACACACACACACGTTAACAAATGTATATGCAGGCACAGTGTGACATGTGGAAAGGAGAACAAGAAAGGTAGATACCAGATGAGGAGGAAGGGTGGGTGCAGGTAAAGGGCACGAGTCATGACAGAGGATATAAAGCTACCTGCTTTTCTATTTCTAACTCGGTATGGATTTTTTTTTTTTTCAGGCTTTTGTAGTGGCTAAGAGCATAAAAATGTAATTGACAGTGAAAGCATGAAGCGAGGCTCACAGCTCTGGAATGGCTGCTCTGTGAAGTTCATGGACGTGTGTGGGCTGGGGCACGTGCTTGCCTGAGTGGCTTCCTTAGAGCTGCTGATGTTTTTTTTTCACTTGAAAACTCCTTAAACTAAAGTAATTTGATTTGAAGGAAAACAACAACAACAAAAAAAAAACCTGAAAAAATTTATCACCGCTGTTAATTTATCACAGA
>NW_026593260.1:0-17161 GCF_907164565.1 Psammomys obesus | reverse complement strand
GATAGATAGATAGATAGATAGATAGATAGATAGATAGATAGATAGATGTTGTTGGTTTCTAACCCAACTCTACCAATTCTCTGGGTAAAACTTTACCTGTGGAAGAATGGGCAGTCTATGCAAAACCCTTCTATTTAAAACAACTCAATCTCCCCAGCTGTGGCATGGAAAGGCAGAGATGATGGTCTAGGCTCTTAGTAACTCTTATCGTATGGCATGGTTTTCATGGGCTGAGAAGATGAGTGGCACAGCTGTGCAGCCATCTGCTTTTTTTTTCAGCCACACCAAAACATCCAATGCCTGGGGAAATAGCCAGATTTCTCTGGGGGCAGTGACAGTACTTGTCTGACACAGAGCTTCGAGCACTGGCTTGTAGAAGCAGCTTTCTTAGTGTCCAAGTAATGCCTGTGATACTTGCAGACTGAGATCTTGAGCTAACAGGATCACTGCTGCACAAACCAAGGTGTGTGTGTGGGGGGGGGGGGGGACAGTAGCTGTCTGAGCCAATGGAACAGGGCTCTTTAACTTGACACCCTGGAAGAAGAGATTCCAGTTGGCTGAGGGCTGATTTGGCAGCCCTGCAAGGACACAGCCAGGCTGCAGTGGCGCCCAAGCCCAGCTGCTGGAGTTCTTGAAATTATTTCTCAGCAGTGGCTAATAAATTAGAGATGAATCAAAGGCCTTTGGGCTCACTCATGGATATGCTCCTTATTAGCGACTCTCAAGCATTCCACTGTAGAGCGGAAGGTTTCCGTGAGGAGCTTTGGGCCTGAGTCCCATGCTCTCCAGTACGGCTGCCCCAAATCCTCTTACCAGAAGCTGCGACAAGCCCTTTGCTAGGACAAGTAAACTGCCTGGCCACTTAGTTCAGTTTACCGCTCGCTTCCTTCTGCTGTAAACACTAGCTCCAATTCCCACTTTAGAAACACTGAACCTTGCTCTATCTCCTGACCATCAGCAAAATGGCCTTGCCTGAAGCTGTAACAGGTATCTCCATTAGAAAACCAGGTTAACTACGAGGGTTCTCTGCAGCAGGACCCCTCCAAGGCATCAGGTTACTCTGCGCAGTCCGGTAAGATAGCCAGTACAAAGACGCAGGAGAGTATTTGTGGCCCATGTGCCTCCTCACGCACCTTGGGCTAAGTACACTTGGCACACACGGCCTTAGGACACCGATGCAGTCTACACTCTCCCCAGCTTCGGGCACCTCTTTCATGGATGTTCCCATACATGCACACAAATCTGGTACCAGACAAGGACTTTTTTTGCTCATATTTTTTTTAATGTATCACAATGAGCAGGAAACATACTTGATGAAATATTTTCAAAGGAGTAATATTCAATTACCATCTACAATCAACTTAACTATGACAACAAAGTTTTTGTGACAAATTTCTTTTTCAGGTTGAGAGTTCCTTGTGGTTCTGTTAGTCTCCATGTATTTTGGTACAGTTCAGGGATCAGCATCGTTTACAGTAACAAAAAAGCTAACAAGACTACATTATAGAAAAAACACCAAGAACATCATTTTTGGTTTCACTTGCTCTATTTTTTTGTTGTTTTTTTTTTTTTTTGTTTTTGTTTGTTTTTTTTGTAGGTTTTTTTTGTTGTTGTTTTTTGTACATTGCAAAGGCTGTTCATATACCTCTTTACCTCAGGGTCACGTTCATTTATGCTTTCTTTCCTACCCAAACTGGCCCCCCTCCCCCCCTGAAGAAAGTAAACAAACAAAACAAAACAAAAACTAGTCAAAGCTTTGTTTCACAGTGGGCAGTATCTCAGCGCCAACAAACAACCAACTCAATTTTATGCTTCTATTTAAAATGTTTTAATTTAATTTATTATTTAAAAAAAATATATGTCCATGAACATCAAGTGCACTGGCTTGAGTCATTGCCTCTCTCCTGCAACTTCCTGCCATGCCTGATAAACTCAGGTTTCAACACGTGCCGCCTGTTTTACTTTATTTTCAATTGTGTAAAACTTTGGCCACATTCATCTTTTTTTAAATAGCTTTTAATTATTAAAAACAAAACAAAACAAAAAAACCAAAAAACAAACTTCCAAGATGCAGTAAGCGTGTGTCTGTACGTGTGTGTTCCTTCTTACGTTTCTTTAGGGAGGGATGGAGAAAGGACGCGTGAAATAACTCCAATTCTGACAGGTATCCTGGTGCTGTATGCCAAGTAGTGTCTAGCATCGAGCCACAGCATGAAGGAACGGGGTGCGGTGGGGTTGGGGGGGGGAATTCCTGCCCTCAGCTAAAAAAAAGAAGTGCCAATGAGAGTTACGGACTAATTTTAAAAGTGAGTTGAGACGGTCTACTCAACCACCCGTTCCAGCAGCAGACAGGAGTAAGCTCTCCCAAGTGAGATCCGTTTAAACAGCTGAGCGCTGTAGTAAGTAAGCTCAGGCTCTGTGCTGCTGTGACACACACTGTGGCCACACGGCCGTGACCGGCTCTTGTCTGCCCTCCGGTCTTCACCATCACTGACTGCTTTGCTATTTCTGGGCTGGTGCTGAGGGTTTCTTCTTTGACGGAACATACATGTGGGTGGCGCGACCGGAGAGGAAAGCTACTCCAGGCTGAAATAGTCACTCACCTCGTTTGGGGAACACGGGTGGGTTAGAAGCATGCTGAGCAGTCCTACCCCAGCCCGCCTTACTGCTGCCAAACACACCCACAGGTCAAGGCATGGTACAGTGAAACACCGATGCCCACTCTGCCTCACAGATGGAAGATGATAGTAGCTTGAAACAGAACAAACAAAAATCACTGGGCAAGGGCTGGCAGGGTTACAAAGAAACTTGAGGTTGGGGGGGTGGGGAGGGTAGAAATTGCACTATTACCAAGCAATATCGTTTTAAAAATAACAGTTTTCAGAGAAGACCTAGCAGAATTTGACAGGTAAAGCTAGTGTTAAACTGTTAACTGGTATCACACAGAGAACCAAAACAAACATTTTTTTCTATAGATACAGACACAGTAACATACAACAGTTAAATGGCAAAAAATATATATATATATTTCATAGAGTTACAAACAAGATAAAATAATGGAAAACAAAAAACTGTACAACTTTAAAATTTAAAAGTGTTCATCTCAAAACACAGGGAGAAATACAAGAATTCTTGTTAAAAGGAAATAGCTATTTAAAACAGTTAAGTGTTTTGCGTACTTGTTTTTGACACCTTATGCTACAACTGGATACTGATATGAATAGTTAAGATGGTATTCTTTTAGTATTTCTACTTTCAAAAAAATTTAAAAAAAAAAAAAGGAATTTGCACTGTGCATCAGCCTAGTTAGAAATATGTACAACAGTTCAGGATCTACTCTTTAACTAAAAACAAATTCATAAAAATAGTCCCGGCTAAAAAAGAAAAAAAAAAAAAGAATAAGAAAAATGACAATTTTCAGATCGTGGAATGCTCCAGTCTTTTGCAAAGTTGATGAGTGGCTTCAGCTCGGGGGAGAAGCCTGGAAGGTGGCCAGCAGAACCTGGATTCACAGTCTTCAAAGTTCCCTTTGAAACATGAGGAAGAGAGTGAGGGCGAGGGACTTCATCACACTTTGGGGACAAGGGACATTGTGTCTGTTGGTGTTTGGCTGTGAACGTGAAATAGCAAAGCATCTATGTGTCTTCAAAACTTAAGTTTTAGCAGCACTAAGTTTTCCTTTCAAATTTCGGACCTTTTTTTTTTTTAAGATGAAAAAGGGTGTGTGTTGCACTGTGTTGTGATGGAGGGATGTGAGTATTAACATAAACACGAGTGCCTCATGCACGTGTTTCCTTTCTCTCTCTCTCTCTCTCTCTCTCTCTCTCTCTCTCTCTCCATTGCTATCTGGCTTTGTTGGCTGCATTCTGGATCACTCGCTGCTCAGACTGCCTAACACAAGGACAAAACTTTGAAGTAAAAAAATGCGTCTTTTGGTATCTGGAATTGTCATTAACGACTGCCTCTCTGAGTGCAGAAGAAGCGCCTGACAACCTGGGAACTCTTTTGTGTTACTCTTTCTTTCTTTTATTAAACTAAGTCTTGTTTGTTTAAATCAGAAACAAATTCTCAAGTAACAAGAACCCTTTCCCCCTTTTCTGCATCAGCAGTGAAAGGGTGTGTCTTTGGATTTTTTTTTTTTTAAAGCATGAAATTTCTTTTTCTGAGAGAGGAAAGAAAAGACACAAACACAAAAACCAAGACCAAATCTCTATCCAAAAAACGTCTTAGAAAGAAAAGCACACAGCCCCAATTACACAGACTGAAACGAATGTCTTAGTTCAAGAAAAGAATATTTGAAGTGTCCACAGATCAAGAGGAGAGGGAGAGGGAAGGAGAGAGACAGAGAAGAGAGAGAGGAACAAGGAGGAGGAGGAGGAAGAGAAGGGGCACAAATAAAAAGCAAAGGAGGGATAAATAAAATAGTCAATACTCAGGGCTACCAGACACAGGTAACTAGAATTAAATGCCTTCCAGAGTCTCAACTCCCCAACCAAAAATAATCTGTGAGGATCCTGATTATCTCTAGAATCCTCTTGAAATGCTTTCTTTAGCTTTTATAAAATAGTTCTACAGCCACCCTCCAAGAAACGAAGGCAGCCACTTTAAGTGGGAGATTAGAAGATGGGAGTTGGGGGGAGTTGGGGGAGAGACAAAGTTGAATTAAGGGACACAAGGAATAGAAGCTTGGGTGAAGCAACAGATTGCAACCTATCCACTAGGTATGAACAAGACAACATCAAATTAGGAGCTGCTGCTGGACCACACAAAAGCTAAATGCACAAAGGGTTTAAGTCTACTGCTTCAGCTCGTTTCCAATGCAGCAATCTACTCAACACCAAAAATGGTCATACCTACCATAAATACAGAAAGTCAGTTTTTAAAACTCTTTTTTTTTTTAAGCTACAAGTCCTCAACACTCTTTGTGTGTGGGTTTTTTTTTCTTTCTTCTGAAAGTGGGAGTGCTTAACTTTTCCCCTTGAAATTGGCTTCAGCAGAAAAGCTATTCTCAAAAATCCCCAGAAAGCTAAAGCAGTTCACATTGTTTTTCTTGAAATACTTTCTGCCCATTTTTTAAATTAACAAAACAAAACAAAAAAAAAATCTTTTCTGGAACGAAAGAGAAAAACAAAACAAAACAAACATATAAAACAATGATTCTGAAAACAGAACAAAGTGTGAGCGATTGACCTGAGAATAAAAACACATTACATTTCTTTTTTTTTTTTTTTCCTTTTTTCTTTTAGCAAGCCATTGGTATCTGAATGCTAAGATAGCAAGGAATTGAAAACGGTAACGAGGTGGAGTGCTTTCCCATACAGTGCATGCCGGGCTGGGCTTCTCTGTGCTATCAAGGTGGGCAGTTCTCAAAGGGGTACAAATATACAAGGGTATAAGCTCCAACAACAATAGGCAGGCCCTGCGGACTTCAGGTTCCCAGACCAATAGTACCTTTAAAAGGGCACAATGTAATAGGGTGAGGGTTTGTGTTTTCTTTCTTTTCTTTTTTTTATATATATTAAAAGAAAAAAAAAAAAAAAAAGACAAGAATGTAAAATCACCGGCATAGATAGGTATATGGGAAAACAACCCACGCTTTTTCTTTTTTTTTTTTCCTTTTTTTTTGTTTTTTGTTTTTTTGTTTTTTTGTTTTTTTGGTTAGAAGCTTTGGAATTGCAGTTAGTCTATTTTTTTTTTTTTGAAATTGGTTTGTTATTAATTTTTTTTTTTAATTTAAATTCATTTGTAACTGTTCATCTTCAAAGCTTACAATCTGAAGGTGTCCGTTCCTACACTGGTCAGACCACTGTCCTTGGGGCAGCTGGGGTCTTTGGGACCCTCTACCGGGCTCGCCGGTCCTTCGGACTTTTGGCTGAGATCCGTGTCAGACTCCTCCGAATAGTCGTCTGTTGGCATCGAGGGCTGAACCCCTGAGGTGCTGCATGAACTTGAGGTAACCGTTGAAGATGAGGAGAGAGGGGGGAAAGAAGGGGGCTTCGCGGCCGAGGCCCGGGAGCCCACTGGCGGCCAGGCCTTCCTGGGGGCGTGGGGGGAAGCGGACGAGGAGGACGGGGTGGCCGACGGGGGAGGGGGGCTGTCGTTTGAGTGAGCGGCAGACTGCGAGGTAGATGCGGTGCTGGGATCGGGGAAGCAGGCGGAGTGAGGTAATAAACTAGGGTGCTCTTTGGCGTTTCTTGCTGCTCTCGTGATTGTTCTGTGTTTGTGCAAGGCCGACTCGAGATGCTGACTCAGCGCTTCCTCCCCGCAGAGCGCGCTCTCGCACGCCAGGCAGTGGAACGAGCCGCCGCCGCCGCCGCCGCCGCCAGCGCCGCCGGCGGGCACGTGGAGCACCATCTCTTGCAGGTTCACCACAGACTGGCCGAAGAAGCAGAGGGACTTCAGGTGGCTCCTCGCCGCCTCCTCGTCGCCGAAGCCCGCCTGGCACTTGCGGCAGACCAACTTGTACTGCACCTTTGGGACAATGAAGGGGTCACAGAGGGAGTCCGCACTTTTGCTTTCTGCTTCTGGCTCTTCGGGGGGTTTCGGCAGGAGGGGGGACACCTCGCGGGGGACGTTTTTCTGCTCTTCTGGTTTGGGGGATTCTTTGGCAGGGTCTTTGTCTGGGGAGGCAGCCCCCGGGGGGACTGGGGTTTGGCTTGCTTTGGGCTGCTGCTGCTGCTGCACTTTTTGCTGCTGCTGCTGCTGTAGTTGCCGCTGCTGCTGCTGCTGCTGCTGAATAGCCTCCTGCAGGCTCTGCTGGTATTGCTGGTACTGCTGCAGTAGTGAACCTGGAGACAGCCCCATCAGGGCCTGCGACAGGGCAGGGCTGTAGGGGAACAGGCCTTCCATGCCGTACATAGGCTGCAGGTACCCGCTCTGCAGGGCGCCGGGGATCTGGGGGGCATAGTAAGGAGAAAAGCCTGGCACGAAGTAGGGGAGGAACTGGCTCGTGAGCAGGGCGGTGGGGTCTGAAGTCAGGGCCGCCTGCAGGGCCTGCAGCTGAGCTGGGTCCACCGCGTACTCCATGGCGGGCAGCGGGGCCGAGATGGTGGCCGTGGCCGCTGTCGGGGCCTCCCCTTTCTCCTTCTTGGGGACGGGCAGGGGGTCCCCTTTCCCTTTGTGCGCCTTCTCCTTCTCCTTTCCTTTCTCGCCATCTTTGTCCTTGCGCGGCTGCTGCAGGGGGAGCTGCGGGGTGGGTATCGGCTGGGCTGCTGGCGGCGGCTGCGGCTGCTGGGCTTGTGGGGGTTGCTGAGGGGCCATCGCCATGGTGGCTTGTGCTGGGGTCGGGGAACTCAGCGAGGCCGAGGACGGTTTATTTGGTAATCCAGACGTGGGGAGGCCAGGGGAAGGAACTGTTGTGCTGGGCAGACCCATCAGGTTCGGTTTAGGAGACGTTAAAGCTAAAGGGAATGGAGACAGAAAGAAAAAAAAAAAAAATCAAGCGTCAGTCCACAGGGGCGGTAGGTCACAAGCTCGAGGCGTCGCACCCATGTCTTTGGCACCAACACGGATGGATGTTTAAACCTGAAGGGCCCTCTCCGAAGACTACCCTGCCGCGATCAGGGTTAGCTGGCCATGCTTTTTTTTTTTTTTTAATCAAGACACAGGTGTGGATCAGCTTGCGTGCTTCTCCACTTAGGAAAATGTGTAGCATCTCTCTACCCAAGGGCAGCACGCACTAGCCCACCTTTCCTTGTCGTGTATTTCCATTCATTTTGCCCGGCACAGATTAGTTTCTGGCACCCGGGACTCAGGTAAACCAAAGCTGTGGTCAAAGTGCTGAAGAACTAGTATGGCCACAGGAGAAAACCCAAGCAGGACTCCAAGGCCCCAGGAACAGTCACAACAGCGTCTACACGCGGCCTCAACGTCTGCACCACTGCATCTGAGTGGACGCCTTAGGAGAGCGAAGAGAAGATGAACGAGAAGATAGAGGAAGAGCCTGGGAAGGAAGAAAACACGTCATTCCGGGGAAATGGCTCCAGGGCCTCGGTTCTGACGCGCAGCAGTAATTCCCCGGGGCAGAATTCTACCCCCTCCAGCCTCTGTGTAAACGATACACAACACGGCCTGTGGGGTTACAATCTGGGTAATACCCTCCATTCCCAAGGTACCTGGGCCTGTCCCAGTCACTTCTCTGTGTTTGCTTGCCGGCGATCACAGACTATATAATCCTGAGACCATCCAACGAACAGTCCTGTCTATCTCTGAGCTCGCTCAACCCTAACCTACCACTACACGCAAAAACTTTACCCACCCCGGGGCCTAAGAGCCTCTGGCCTTCACAGCTGTGCCCAGGGCGATGGGACAGAGTACTGCAGCGGACAGGGCACCAAGCCCCAGCTGTGACAAGATGGCGGGTGCTGAGAAGGAGCAGGGTTCACAAGTGGAAAATGCCAAGAAGACATAGACACCTGATAACGCAGACCCCGTCCACCTCCACGTTTGCCACAGGCCACTTCACAGCTCCTGAGTATTTCACCAGGACCACCTTCTCCCAGAAAGCTGAGGTAGAGGTTGTGTAGCATGACACCATCTTAATGGGAGCTGTGGGGGGGGGACGACACCAATGCTTCAAAGCCCAGAGTTGGATGAAGACTGTGCCAGCTCAAATGATACAGCGTATCAAAACCTCCACATCAAAGAAGAGCAGGGTTGCCAGTCCCAGGAAGAGCCACTGTGGGCAACTTAACATACACTGGGGACTGAGACTAGCTAAGAAGATGTGGCTGGCTACCGAGGAAAGTTCAAAGGCCTGTTGGCTAAACTGGCACAGGTGAGGCAGAGTTGGGGTTACGAACTCTAAGCTTCGGGCATGACTTTCTGTGTGGCGGTAGGCAGCGGGCCTGTCCAGGAGGAACGCCTGTGGATTTGCCCACACCCATGGCTTCCAGAGAAAGATTCAGGTCAGGAGGCCTTACACAGAGACCGTGTGTATTCAACTGATGGACTACCAAGAGATCCAGACTTTAAGGAACACTTAACTGAACCCCTGCCATTTACCAAGTCCTGCACTGGCCTCACTCGACAGCCGCTCAACGCGCCCTCGCACTGTTGCTGGGGCGCTGGCTTTCTGATCTGGAAGATCAGAACTGGGCAAGGCACTTCATCCCCCTGCAACTCAGTGACTGTGCAGTCAGACTGACCTTGTGCGGGTTACATCAGATGTCTGACCTTTGCTTCCCTTCTCGGAACCTCGGCCTTCTACAGTGGAAGGTTGCAGGGATGAAACGAATGGCCGCGTGGTAAGAGCTTAGCCTCAGGCCTGGCGTATAGCATCTGACTGATAAACACAGGTTCCTTCCCTTCCGTGCCAGATCCGGAGCTGTTTGCAAGCTGCAGCAGATGTGGCGGCTGGCAACTTTGGCACATCTGGCTGCTCTGATGGTGAGCATGCCTCTCTATCCCTACTCTGCTCTAAGTGGTCAGAACCTGGGCAGCGCAAAGAGCTCTTGGCTGACTGGCTCTTGCTGGGTGTTGTGGAAGCACTGGGAGCCGGGAGGCCTGGGCTCGGGAGCTCTGGCTCCTACCCTAGCTTGCTGAATGGCCTTGACCTCTCTGGGCCTCAGATTTCTCACCTGTAAAACAAGGGTACGGCAGACATTCTAATTCTGCTTTGAAATTTTTATTATCACATGTGGGTGTGTGGAATCACATATAACATATAGTGGCACTGTGAAAGCCAAAGGACATCTTTTGGGAATCAGTTCTCACCTTCTGCCCTGTGGAGGCAGGGTCTCTCTTATGTCTGCCCAGCTCTACCCAGGTTAGCTGGCCCATAGCTTCCGGGTCAATCTCCTGTTTCCACTTCTCATCTGGCATTTTGGGATTACAGATATGCGCCAACACATTGGCATTTTTATGTGGATTCTGATCTCGGTCATCAGGTTTGCACGGCAAGTGCTTTTACCCAGTGAGCCATCTTGCTGGTCCCAATACTCTCATTTTTTTTTTTTTTTTTTTTTTTTTTTACATCATTATATATACTAGGCCTTCCTGCCACTATCCTGGGCTGCAAGGAGAGTTCAAATGCCTGGCCACTTCTCAGAGTTTGTTTTCAGGTTTATGCCTTGCTGGCTTCAGCATCAGTCTGTGTATTTACACAAAAACCCCTGTCCTGAGGCTTTCTTTTCTAGGTCCCATTGGTAAGAAGCTGAGCGCAGGAACGCAGTAGCTCATCTTCTGTTAAACACCACCAAACTTACTATGTTAATTTAACCCGGGACTTCTCTGGGAAATGAGCAACAGGAGCTTCAAGCCTTGGAAAGCCAAGGCGGTGCTGTGATGGGCTAGAGTGTACTAGGGAGCACACGCCTTTGTAGTCTGGACTTACTTGCTAGTGTGTGCCTAACCCTTACAGGATGCTTGAGAGAAAGGACCAGTCTAAGAGGGACAGCTGGATCCAAGAGAAGGCGGCTGGAGACAGATGAGGAGAGCCAAAGGAACATCTGCCAGAAGAACTGCAAAAAGTCCCCATCTTTCGGAGAGGCCATGCAAGCAGCAAACGTGTGTGATTCCAGATGAGCAAGAGAGAGGGGAGGGAGAACAAAAGGGTAGATGGGATCCCTAGCGTGCACGTTAGTCACATATCTGAAAGATTAAATGTGTTCGCGTCTAAACTTAAAACTACATCACCCAGTACGAGGTTCCTGGTCGGTGAATCCAAACCAAGTCCCTGTAGGCACTAGTCACTGTTCTGAAGACAAGAGAACCCTCGGAGGAGGCACCCAGCACATAAGAGCGAAGTCCTGCTCTCAAAAACGTGGGTGAGGCTGCAGGTGTGAGGGCAAAGGGCTGATTTCAATCCTCTCCAGCCAGCTGCTACAGGACTCAACATACAGACCTAGCTAGGAAATTCCACTGTCTTCTAGTGATAACGGCCACACAGGCGGGATCACATGACCGCAAGGTTTGCCACTCCCTGGAAACTGGTCTAGCAGAGGATTCTCAGTAACAGACAACCACCAAAGTGACCTCAGGAGAGACTTGGAAGCGGACACTTCCATCCCCAAGCAGGACAGTCCAAGGAATCCAGGTGCCCACTGGCTCCGGGGACGCCTGCCTCACGCTTGCCCGCCCCACAGTGTGGGAAACCACATTAGAGGACCGAGCTTCTCCCAAGCTCTGAAAACCATCAGCTGGGGCCAGACCCACCTGTGTTGGATGGAGTGAAGCCTGGCAGGGAGGGGCTGTTGAGGCCGGGGAGCAACACGGGAGGAATGCCCTGGAGCGCGGGATACGTGGTGGGAAGGTTAAGAGCCTGGAGGGGCGCGTTGTCAAACATCCCTTGCTGCTGGGCTGCCAGTCCAAGGACCTCGTTCGCCTTTTTAATCCGGTCCAGCTCCTGCTGAGCCATCAACTGACGGACAGTGGCTGGGTCAAAATATTCTTTCTCCTTGTCCAGCTGGCTTCCAATGGTGTCCTTGACTTTGGAGATATGCTGTTGGGAAAAGATATGGTCACGTACAGACAGCCGCGCGCTGTACTTGACACCACACAAAGTGCACTCTGTTTTGGGTCCCTCGTAACTCGTTTGGTTTATACCAAAATGCTTGGCCATGCTTAGCTTGGACTTCTTCTCTTTTGCCCGGGCATTCTGGAACCAGACCTGAACAACTCTCTTTGGCAGTCCGATGTCATTGCCCAGGACCTCACACTCTAGCATAGTGGGTGTCCTATAGTCATTAAAGCATGACTTGAGGACCTTCAGCTGCAGATTGGTCATCTGGGTGCGGAAACGCTTCTGCCCGGGGCGATCCCCGTTGTCACCGGACTTGCCGGCAGACCCGCTGGCCCCAGGGCTGGGGGAGCAGGGGTCTGCGAGGCTTGAGGTCTCGCTGTAGTCCACTGTACCTTCATTGTCGTACTCCTTGCTGTAAAAGCTCGGGGCGGGGCTGACCAGACCAGACGACAGTCGGTCTTCATACTCGGACATGGCCATCATGGCTGCTTTGGTCAGCCCCTCGTTAGGCGCAGAAGATTTGGTTTCGGTCGCTATCCCCGTGGCGCTGTCGTTATCGGCGTTGCCCTCGTCCCCCGTCGTGGTGTCGGTGATGGCGGTGTTGACCGAGGAACAGTCGTCGTTGTCCAGCTTCGTCTGGTCGAAGTTCAGATTCACCGAGGACATGGAGGGGCTCTCGAAGTCTTCGATCCCCTCCACCTTGATGGAGGAAGGGCTGAGGAGGGTCCTGGGGGACAGCTCCATGGTCTTGCTCACCGGCGACAGGGGCACGCTCTGGCCGTCACCACCGCTTGGGGGCAGGTGGGAAAAGCTCGTTCCGTCGAAGATGTCCCCCTTCATCTGGAGCCCCCCGTCACAGTCCAAGAGCATGGCGGACAGAGTCAGGTTGTAGCCGGCCCTCTTGGCTTCGTGCCAGTGCCGAGACCGGATGTGCGCCTCGAGGGCCGTCTTGGCCTTGAACAGCGCCCGGCAGAAAGGGCATCTCCGGTGCGCCTGCGCGGGGCCCACGGCCCGGAACTGGCCTTTCCTTTCCCGAGCTCGCGTGTTCTGAAACCACACCTGCACCACGCGCTTCTTGAGGCCCACCTCGTGCGCGATGTGGTCCAGCATCTTCCGGGTCGGGTTGGAGTCCAGCAGGTACTTCTGGTAGAGGATCTCCAGCTGTTCCGGGGTGATGGTGGTCCTCAGGCGCTTGTCCCTCTGCGGCTCCTCTCCCCCGGTCCCGCTGTCGTTTTCGCCGGGGCTGGCGCTGGCCTTCTCCTCCAGCTTCCTCTTGAGCGTGTTCATGGTGGAGGTGGGCGTGGAGGGGGAGGTGGCGGAGCTCGCCGGGATCTGAGGGATGGCCCCCGACAGCAGCTGGCTGGCCAGGAGCGGGTTGCTGGGGTCGAACAGCATGAAAGGCATATCCAGCGACCTGTCCAGAAACTGGGGGTGGATGAACTGGTTCTGCGCGCTCAGGAAGTGGAGCTGCTGGTGCTCCTGCCAGTGCTCGAAGGACGGGAACGCCAGCTTGCACTGGTCACACTGGTAGGGGATCAGCTGAGGAGGTAGGTTGGCCAGCTGCTGAGGGGTAGACGTGTGCAGGGGCTTGAGGGGCAGGTGGGAGAGCTGAGAAGGGCTGGGGCTCGACTGGGGGAGGGGACACTGCGGAGGGGGCGCCTGCGGAGGCGGCTGCGGCAGGGAGGGGGCGGCCAGCTGGGGGAGCTTGGGCTGCGGCGCGTTGGTCTTCGGCTCCGGCTGCTCTGGCTGCTGCGCCTCCGGCTTTGGCTGTCCTTGCTTCTCCTGGGTCTGGTTCGGCTGCGCGCTGGGGGGGTCGGCCTGCTTTGGCTTCTCGTCGCTGCCGGCCTCTGCTTTCGAGCTGAAGGCGGCCAGGTCGTCGGCCTCCGCCGAGAGCTGCAGGAACGCGGAGGGCGCTGCAGCGGCCGCTGGCGCCGGCGTGCTGTAGGCCTGGGAGGGCATGGGGGTGCTGCAGGAGGAGCTGGTGGGGGTGAGGATCTCCATGGCATCCATGGAGTCCTCGTTCTGGCTGTCGTCCTGCCCCTCCTCGTCCTCGTCCTTGTAGCACAGCTTCTTCTGGTGTTTGATGAGATCGAAGATGCGCTGGAACACGAGGCTGCACTTTTTGCACTGGTAGTTGAGGTTGCTCGTCCGAATGTACCTATCGTTCGTGAGCTCGCGCCGCTCCCCGTCCTTGCCCTCGCCCTGGTTCTCGTAGTTTTTCCTGGCCTTCTGCCGGGCGTTTTGGAACCACACCACTATGACCCGCGTTGGCAGGTTCAGCAAGTTAGAAAGCTGCTCGAATTCGTCGTCCTTTGGGTAAGCGTTGGCGTCGAAGAAGTCCTGGAGGACTCTGAGCTGGTAGTCGGTGAACCTGGTCCTCGACGACCTCTTGCTCCCCCAGTACTCCTGCTTCTGCGGCTCTGGCGATGGCGGCCGGGAGTCGATCTTGAGCTCCTCCAGGCTGGTGATGGGAGGGTTGCTGAAGTTGTACGGGGAGTCCTTGTTGCGCTGGCGCTCCTTGAAGAGGGTGTTCCTGAACCAGTGCTTGATCACCTTCTGCGGCAGGCCCGACTTGTCCGCCATCTCCTTGATCTGCTCCTCGCTGGGCGAGTTGTTGATGTCGAAGTACTGGCGCAGCACGCGGAGCTGGTCGTCCGTGATCCTGGTGCGGGGCCTCTTGTTCTGCTGCTGGAGCAGGGTCGGGTTGAGCTGGTGCTGGTACAGCTGCGCCAGGTCGGCGGGCAGGGGCTCCACGGGGCCCAGCTGCGGGGGCAGCTGGGCAGGCAGGGTCTGCAGGGGCAGCGTCTGCATCATGAGCGGCGAGAAGATGGGCAGCTCCATGGGCATGGAGAGCTGGGTGAGGGGCACGGAGGGCTGCGCCGGGGCGATGGTGGGCGACGTGATGGGCGGGGCCGAGGCGGGGATGGCCGGCGTGGGGGCCGGCTGGGGGGGCGCGGCGGGGAGCGGTGGCGGCGGTGGCGGTGGCGGGGGTGGTGGCGGCTCCGGGGTCTGCGGCCTCAGCGGGTACAGCTTGTCGTAGTGCTCCCGGTACCGCTTGGCGAACCTCTCCAGCTGCTGGAAGGGGAAGTAGTTCTGGTGCACGTGTTCCTGGTGGCTCTTGAGGATCAGGATGTTGGAGAAGAGCTTGCCGCACGAGTCGCACTCCAGCTTCTCCGGGCTCTCGCCCTGCTCCGTCCTGCCGTTCTTCTTCTGGACCTTCTGCTTGTTCTCGTTGTACTGGATGACCAGCTCGAAGCCGAAGTTCTCCAGCAAGGCCTTGGTCGCGTTCCCTCGGGCGTCCGAAGCGATGCGCGGAGGCAGCATGGAGCCCTCAGAACCACCCCCCGGTGCCAACTCTTTCTTCTCTTTGGCCTTCAAGGCATCCGGCAGTGATTCCTTTGGTCCCGTGGTCCCTTCCGGCCCCTCCGGCCCCTCCCGCTCTCGCTGGCCTTCCTTCTCCTTTTCTTTGACGACCAGTTTGTTCTTCTTCTCGGGGTGCGCGCTCGTCTGGAGGAGGGCTGAGTGACTCTGGGGAAGAGAGAGCTGAGGCGGCGGCTGCGGCTGCGGCTGCTGCTGCAGGATCTGCTGGTGGCTCTGCTGTGGGATCTGGACCTGGGCTTTGAGATCCTCCAGCAGGCCCGGGCCTGACCCCGTCAGCGTCAGCGCCCCGCTGGTCACCGGCAAGCTCACCTCGGGGTTGAGCTGGAACTCGGCACTGGGGATGTAGAAGGGGAAGAGGAGGTGCTGCTGTTGCTGCAGCTGGAGCAGGGTCTCGGTGGTCATGGGGAAGTGGGGGAGCAGAGTGGGGTTGAACAGCTGGGACTGGATCAGGGCCGCCTGCTGCTGCAGCTCCTGCTGCAAGTGGGCCTGGACCTGGGCCTGGGCCTGGGCCAGCGTCTGCGCTTGCTGCTGCTGCTGCTGTTGCTGCTGTTGCTGCTGTTGCTGCTGCTGCTGCTGCTGCCTGGATGCGATCATATCTGCTAACTTCTTCCGGTTGGCCTCCTTGGGCTCCGCGGGGGAAGCGAGGTTGGCGCCGATGGGAGTCCCCAGCGGCGGCATCACCACGCTCTCCGTGGGCACCTGGCTCAGCAGGTTGGAGCTCGGGGCCACGGCAGCACCGCTCGGGTTGGTGGTGGTAAAGGTGTTGGCGCCGCTGGTGCTCACGGGGCTCGGGGTCGAGGAGCTGAGGGACACACCGCCGCCGTTGCTCCCGGTCCCGTTGCTGCTGCCGCCGCCGCTCGCGGCTTCCAGCTTGGCTGCCCGGGCCTTGGTCTGGTGCAGCACCGACCTCATGTGGATCTCCAGGGTGGAGCTCTGGCTGTAGGCCACGTTGCAGGTGTTACACTTGAATGGCTTGTTGTCCGGGCTGCTGGTGGGCTCGGGCTGGCCCGTGGCCGACTCCTGGAGGGCCCTCTTTAACTTATGCAGGTGCGAGACGGAGTTGTAGTGCACCAGCAGGATGTTCTTCTGCGTGAAGGATTCCTTGCAGACGGTGCACTTGTAAGGGCGAGAGGGATCCAGAAACTTCTCCATGGTGAAGTTGGGGCCCTTCCTGAAGGGCAGCGCTCTTTTTGGCTCTGAGCCCGAGTCTTCCTGCACCGACCCGGAGTCGCTGCCCGTGGGGCTCTGCTTATCTTCCAGGTCACTCTCCTCCTCCTTGTCTTCTTCGACAATTATGGTGTGGTCTTCGGCCAGCGTGGGGTCCCCCATCGCCAGGAGGTCCCCGTTGGCTAGGAGCCCCCCGTAAAGCTGCTGGATGTCGGCCTCGCTCAACTCCAGGTGGCTTGTCTCCAGGTGTTTTTTCAGAGCCTGGAAAGTCCGGAAACTGCGCTGGCACAGGCAGCACATGGTGGCGGCTCGGATCACGTGGTACTGAGAATGGAGCTGCAGCTTTTCAACGGTCTTGAAAGCCAGGCTGCACTGATTGCAGCGGTACTTGTACACGTGGCGGTCTGACACGGGCAGCTGGGGCCTCTTGGCGTGCACCTCGTTGAAATGGGTCTGAAGGGCGGCGGAGGTTTTGAAAACCTGGTTGCACCCTTTCTTCCAGCACAGGAAGCCTGAGTCTTCCCTCACGCAGCTGGCGTCTACGGAAGAGGGCTTCGAATCTCCACTGTGCTCTGTGCTTGCAGGCGGTAAGATGTTCTTTCCCAGATCCTCTGAAGTTTCTGTAAAACACAAACACGTCAAAGCCCACAGGTAGAGAAGGCTTTGTTTCCAGGGTGGCACCCAGGGCCGACTACCTAGCCAGGCTTTATGAAACACCCAGCTGAGTGCCAGAGTCCCTCCACAGGGCCGGAAGGATACGCACGTGAGCAAGGTCACATGAAAAGGGAGGAACAGGAGGATATACACAGGCCCACTTCATCACGGACCTGTGACATACACACCTAACAGTCTTGAAAATAGTGTTTAACCGACCCAGAAGCCTCGGTCTCATAAAAAGTTGTTTGAAGGTTACCGTTTGTTTGTTTGTTTTACTTTTTGATTTTTCAAGACAGGGTTTCTCTGTAGCTCTGGCCATTCTGGAACTCCTGTTATACAGACCATGCTGGCCTTGAACTCACAGAGATCCACCTGACTTTGCCTCCCAAGTGCTGGGATTAAGGTGTGCTGCGCCCTCCCCCTCCCATGAAGGTTACCAATCTTGTGGTACCATTTATGGTCGCTTTTATGTTATATATATATATATATATATAT
>NW_026593259.1:0-1138 GCF_907164565.1 Psammomys obesus | reverse complement strand
TTATCCTATATTATATGGCTAATATCCACTTATAAGTGAATGTAACTGGCAGGTTCTTTGATCACTTCTACCTGTGGGGTCAGCCTTACCAGGCCACAAGGAAGACAATGTAACCAGTCCTAATGATACTTGATAGGCTAGGGTCAGATAGTAAGGAAGGAGTGTCTCCTGTTTCAGTGGACTAGGGGAGGGGCATAGGCAAAGAAGAAGGGCTGGTGAGAGTGGGAAGAGATGAGGGAGGAGCCTCCAGGCAGGTTAAAAAGTGAATAAATTGTAATATGTAATAAAGAACAGAAAACTGATTTGGAACTGAGTGTGTTTGTGGTTCATTGTGCAAAATTCCCAAATAATTAATGTAAATACTATGCTGGAGGAGAAAACAACACTCCTTGCCTCACTTTATCTTTTTTTGTTTTCTCTATCTCTTCAAACTACTTTTTGTGTACTTTTACTATTTAAAGAGCTCATCCTTTCCACTTTCCTTAAAAATCTGGTTCAACTCCCCCTTACTTTTTCTTGCTCCCTTTCTTGTTTTTTACATTCACTTTCCCCCCTTTTCAGCCCCACATTTACTTTCCTTCTTTATAGAAATAACTAATTTTGATCTTACTAGCTTTTATTATAATTTGTAATTCTTGACCCTACTTTGGTACATACACAATTATAACTATTTCTCCTTCTTTCTCTACCCATTTTATACCTTCCGTCTTCCAACATCTGTTCTTTTCTCCCGATTGTCTTTTTATTCCTCTTGCCACTTGCACAACCTTTCTTTATTTTCCTAAATTTCCCCTCTCTTCTTCTATTTTTACCTCCTCTTTCTCTTCATTACACCTTTAAATAGACTCCTTATTTTCAAATGGCCCTACCCTTGCTATCTATCTCAGATTGGGATAACTATGGCATCCAGCTTTTTGAGTTGAGCAGCTACTGGGTTCGCACTCTCTCTAATACATCGATGCTCATTGTTGGATTTCCCAGTCCCTATTTTGTGAGCCAATGGAGTGAATCCATCCATCCATCCATCCATCCATCCATCCATCCATCCATCCATCTCTATAATATATCTGTTTGACAGTCTCTTCTCACCATATCTATCTATCTATCTATCTATCTATCTATCTATCTATCTATCTAT
>NW_026593258.1:0-1145 GCF_907164565.1 Psammomys obesus | reverse complement strand
TTATCCTATATTATATGGCTAATATCCACTTATAAGTGAATGTAACTAGCAGGTTCTTTGATCACCTCTACCTGCGGGGTCAGCCTTACCTGGCCACAAGAAAGACAATGTAACCAGTCCTAATGATACTTGATAGGCTAGGGTCAGATAGTAAGGAAGGAGGATCTCCTGTTTCAGTGGACTAGGGGAGGGGTAAAGTGGAAGAAGAAGGGAGGGTGAGACTGGGAGGAGATTGGGGAGAGGCCTCCATACAGGATACAAAGTGAATAAATCATAATAAAGAATAAAGAAAAAACCAGAAATCTGAATTGGAAGTGAGTCTGTTTGAGGTGCATTGTGCAAAGTTACGAAGTAATTAATGAAAATATTATGTTGAGAGAGAAATGGCATTTCTTGTCTCATTTCATCTTTCTAGTTTGTTCTGTCTCTTCAAACTACTTTTTGTTTACTATTACTATTTTAAAGAGGTCTTCTTTTCCACTTTCCTGATTATGCTAGTTCAACTTACCCTTACTTTTCTCTTGGTCGCGCTTCCTTTTTTATTGCTTCCTCTTTCTTTTTTCCTCTCACTATCCCCTCTTTTCAGCCGTATTTTAATTTCATTGTTTACTTTTTTATACAACTAACTTATTTGATCTTTTCTGGCTTTTATCATAATTAACAATTCTTGACCTTTTCTTGGTTCACATATCATTTTATCCAGTTCCACTTCTTTCACTGCCACATTTCATACCTTCTGTCATTCAACATACACTCTTTTCACCTGATTCTCTTTTTATTCCTCCTGCCACATGCAAAACCTCTCTTTATTTTCTTTCTCTTCTTCCATTTTTACTTTTTCTCTCTCTCTTCACAAAAACTTTAAACAAACTCCTTATTTTGAAATGGCCCTACCCTCACTATCCATCTCAGATTGGGATAACTATGGCATCCAGCTTTTTGAGTTGAGCAGCTACTGGGTTTGCACTCTCTTTAATACATGGACGTTCATTGTTGGATTTCCAGGTCCCTGTTGTGTGAGCCAATGGAGTGAATCCATCCATCTATCTATTCATTCATCTATCTATCTCTATCATCTCTCTGTCTGTCTCTCTCACCCTATCTATCTATCTATCTATCTATCTATCTATCTATCTATCTATCTA
>NW_026593257.1:0-2068 GCF_907164565.1 Psammomys obesus | reverse complement strand
CACAGGAGCAGATATTATGGTAATAGTATTATGGAAGATATCTACACCAGAGAACACCAATGACACCTGCCTCACCTGGTTCCCAGGTAGGTAAGATGAGGGAGGGAAAACAGCCTTTGATTAAGACAACCAAGGGATAACCACATTTCAATGGAAGACGGGAGACAGGAAAATGCAGGAAAGACGGTTGTGAGTTCCTTGCTGATATCTCCACTAGGAACAACGGAATGTGTGGGTTCAATTAGAACCAGAGGAATATTTGAAAAAGCCTCTTGTCATAACAGAGAGGGGGGTAGAGAAGAGGTATTGTTAAATATCAACAGAGCAGTCCTCCATAACCAACTTATCCACCCCAAAATTTCAAGACTGCCTAAAACCCTGGCCATGTTTTGTATAGGTGTATGGATAGAATGGATGGATGGGATGGATGGATGGATGGATGGATGGATGGATGGATGGATGGAGCAGGAAGATGAATAGAATAGATGGATAGATGAATGGGTGGATGGGTAGGTGCATACATAAATAAAGATGGGCTGCTCTATGGGATGGGCAGAGTGGATGGGTAGGTGGGTAGTGGGTGGATGGATGGATGGATGGATGGATGGATGGATGGATGGATACGTGAGGATAGGCTCTATGGGTGGGCAGGTGTAAGGATGGATGCATGCATGCATGGATAGATGCGTGTATGCATCCATCCTTACACCTGCCCACCCATAGAGCCTATCCTCACGTATCCATCCATCCATCCATCCATCCATCCATCCATCCATCCACCCACTACCCACCTACCCATCCACTCTGCCCATCCCATAGAGCAGCCCATCTTTATTTATGTATGCACCTACCCATCCACCCATTCATCTATCCATCTATTCTATTCATCTTCCTGCTCCATCCATCCATCCATCCATCCATCCATCCATCCATCCATCCCATCCATCCATTCTATCCATACACCTATACAAAACATGGCCAGGGTTTTAGGCAGTCTTGAAATTTTGGGGTGGATAAGTTGGTTATGGAGGACTGCTCTGTTGATATTTAACAATACCTCTTCTCTACCCCCCTCTCTGTTATGACAAGAGGCTTTTTCAAATATTCCTCTGGTTCTAATTGAACCCACACATTCCGTTGTTCCTAGTGGAGATATCAGCAAGGAACTCACAACCGTCTTTCCTGCATTTTCCTGTCTCCCGTCTTCCATTGAAATGTGGTTATCCCTTGGTTGTCTTAATCAAAGGCTGTTTTCCCTCCCTCATCTTACCTACCTGGGAACCAGGTGAGGCAGGTGTCATTGGTGTTCTCTGGTGTAGATATCTTCCATAATACTATTACCATAATATCTGCTCCTGTGGATGAGGGGTATAGATAGATTCCCAGACATCTCACATCTCACAGGAGCAGATATTATGGTAATAGTATTATGGAAGATATCTACACCAGAGAACACCAATGACACCTGCCTCACCTGGTTCCCAGGTAGGTAAGATGAGGGAGGGAAAACAGCCTTTGATTAAGACAACCAAGGGATAACCACATTTCAATGGAAGACGGGAGACAGGAAAATGCAGGAAAGACGGTTGTGAGTTCCTTGCTGATATCTCCACTAGGAACAACGGAATGTGTGGGTTCAATTAGAACCAGAGGAATATTTGAAAAAGCCTCTTGTCATAACAGAGAGGGGGGTAGAGAAGAGGTATTGTTAAATATCAACAGAGCAGTCCTCCATAACCAACTTATCCACCCCAAAATTTCAAGACTGCCTAAAACCCTGGCCATGTTTTGTATAGGTGTATGGATAGAATGGATGGATGGGATGGATGGATGGATGGATGGATGGATGGATGGATGGATGGAGCAGGAAGATGAATAGAATAGATGGATAGATGAATGGGTGGATGGGTAGGTGCATACATAAATAAAGATGGGCTGCTCTATGGGATGGGCAGAGTGGATGGGTAGGTGGGTAGTGGGTGGATGGATGGATGGATGGATGGATGGATGGATGGATGGATACGTGAGGATAGGCTCTATGGGTGGGCAGGTGTAAGGATGGATGCAT
>NW_026593256.1:0-1700 GCF_907164565.1 Psammomys obesus | reverse complement strand
CTTATGGCCTTTGTCTTACCCAATGAGCTGGTCTATTGGGGGGGGGGGCATTACATATTATTAACTTCACGGGCAGGATGTTCAAGGATCCTGGCATTAACCCATTGAGGTGGACTCAATTTTACCCCATGCTGAGGAATAATGGGAAAATCCTGGAAAAAAAAATAACTTGAGCCGAGCTCTCGGGTTTCCACAGTTATTTGTCTGCTGTTACTAAGCACTAAAAACTTTAGAAATTCACTATGGTCATATAGACAGGGGGAATGACTTCATACTTGCAACCACAAATGCAAAATGCTCTGCAATCTGTAAGATGAACTACATTTTAATTAGAAAAGAGAAAGAGAGATGAAGAGAATTGTTGGATATTTTTTTTCAAACCCTCCCTTGGCTTGCCTTTGGGCCAAAATGTGACAAGTGCCCTAAATCTGATAACAAATATACACTTCTGAAGTCATTGTTTGCTTTCCAGAAAGAAAGAAAAAAAAAAAAGTCCCATTAGTTTCCTGTTACCAGTTTGAGTTTTAAAGTTCAAGAATGTCCACCTTTGAAATGCAGCACAGGAGAACACAGGGTGCCTTCCTCCATGAAATATTGAAAAGCAAAAATGAAGCTCTCCACCCAAACTCCAGTCTTCTTTCCTTTTGTTTTGTTTTGGGTCAAGTCCCCAGAACCTTGAACCAAGCAATATTTAAAAAAAAAATCCTTACAGTTTATTCTAAAATCTATCCGACACTTAGCGTCCAACATATCATTCTAAAGTCCCTGGCTAAGCTTCTTAGCGAAAGTTTTCCCAACTGACAGCAGTGAGGGACCATGGGTCACAGGTTAGCACATCCCCGTGTCACAGATAGAAATTCTTGAATATTTAATATAGTAACTGTTTAACTAAAGGATAGTGGCAAGGAAAAGACAGAGAGACCTCATGTGGTATGTGCTTACCAATGCTTTGACAGCTTTCTATGTCCTATCGCCTTCAGTACTTTCAGCAAGTCCATATAATTTGTTATGTGCGTGTATTCGTATATCTGTGCATGTGCATGGCTGAGCAAGTGTGTATACATTTACAGGCCAGTAGACAATCTTGTCTCCACCTTTCAGCTCCAACGACTATTTTTAAAAGATTTATTTTATCTGTAATTGTGTGTGTGCGCGCGCGCGCGTGCCTTCAGGTGGGTATGTACACTTGTATGCAGATGTTCACGAAGGCCGGAGGAAGCTGTCACAACTGCTGGGGCTGGACTTACAGGCAGTGGTGGGCCACTTGATATGAGCACTAAGAACTAAAATTGGGTCCTCTGCAAGAGAATATGTTTTTAACTACTATTCTACTCCAGGCCGATAGAGGGTTTATGGTTGTTGGTTTTGTTAGTGAGAGGGAGGGTCTCTCACTAGCCTGGAACTTGCATGAGCCTGGGATTTCCAGGGATTCACTTGTCTCTGTTTCCCAAGCACTGTGATTACAAGAGTATGTAGCCTGCCTGCCTGCTTGCCTGCCTGCCCTTCCTCCCTCCCCTTTGGCTTCCTTCCTTCCTTCCTTCCTTCCTTCCTTCCTTCCTTCCTTCCTTCCTTCCTTCCTCCCTCCCTCCCTCCCTCCCTCCCTCCTTCCTTCCTACCTTCCTACCTTCTTTCCTTTCATTCTTCCTTTCTTTCTCTTTCTTTCTTTCTTTCTTTCTTTCTTTCTTTCTTTCTTTCTTTCT
>NW_026593255.1:0-11842 GCF_907164565.1 Psammomys obesus | reverse complement strand
TTCTTTCTTTCTTTCTTTCTTTCTTTCTTTCTTTCTTTCTTTCTTTCATGGATTCTGTGGGTTGAACTCAGATTCTCATTCTTGCAAGGCAGACATTTTACTGACAGAGCTCAAAGAGTTTAATTTTTATTCCATTCCACAGATAAGCACACTGAGATTTAGAGAAATGAACTCAATGTGTATGTTTCAGGATGACTTCATCTGTAATGGTGTAGACA
Organism: Psammomys obesus; assembly: GCF_907164565.1. Lineage (NCBI taxonomy): Eukaryota > Metazoa > Chordata > Mammalia > Rodentia > Muridae > Psammomys > Psammomys obesus. Next base: position 11,624 of record NW_026593255.1, on the reverse strand, counting down.
GCTGAGAGTGACTGAATCAACAGTCAGCAAGCTTTCTGCAAAAGGCTAAAAGTACAAAATTTGGATAGGTCTCTGTAAGGTTTGCTGAGCTCTGCCTTTGTACAGCAATCTATTGATAACACATGAAAGATATGACTAGGTTTGGATGAAACTATACCATTAGGAGCAGTCATTGCACTGGATCGGACCTGTAGACCGCCATTTGCTGAAGAATGGCTTTGAGAAGTGCTTCTCAAACTACCTGAAAAGTTGCCAGTTAGTTTCCCCTCTTAATTTCTAATATACTATGGGTTGATGCTTTTATAAAATGTATAAAAATGAGGGGAAAATGTAACTAAAAGGACAAGTTTTTATATTTTTTTAAATTTAAGAGACATAAAATTATTTTTTCAAACTTATAAGTATTCTCTATTTCTGTATCTCAGTAGAGATCAACAACCCAGGGTCCATGAAATGATGGACACCAGGCACTGCACAGATGTACTCGAAAGGTTAGCATCATTATGATCTCCCCTAGCAATAAATTCACAAGCAGGGTAGTCCTTACTACTTTCTGTGTTATGATCTTGTTTTTGTGAGCCCCTGTATGTGTGCTGCAAATTGAACCCAGACTATTTGGAAGAGCAACCAGTGCTTTTTTTTTAATTTAATTTAATTTTTATTAATTACAGTTTATTCACTTTGTATCCAAGTTATAGCTCCCTTCCCCCCCCCCCTCCCAATCCCACATTCCCTCCCTCTTCATTCCTATGCCTCTTCCCCAGTCTAATGATAGGAGAGGTCCTCCTCCCTTCCATCTGACCCTAGTCTATCAGGTCTCGTCAGGATTGGCTGCATTGTCTTCCTCTGCTGACTCTTAAAACACAGAGCCACCTCTCCATCCCTCTTACTACTTCCATAGCAGCTGCAACTTGACTTCTTCCATTTCTCCATCTCAAAGGGATAGCAGGAGCAGAGGCACCTCGAGGAGGATAATGAGATGGAGAACCATGTTATTGCATCTTTGATTAGTGGTGCCCAAACAAGAGAAGAAGAAAAGGAAAGTGTACTTTTTCCTTGGACTACTGTTAGTAACTGCTCTGTAAGGTAGGATGAATGTGTCCCGTGCAGCAGGCCACTACTAGGTTTCGTTGGCCATGACTCGTATGATTCGTGCCTATACTAGTCTCTAGAAGAAGAACCAATGGTCTCTTGATGGGCTTAGCTTAGGGTCTCTTCCCTCAGACTGGACAGGAGACACCTGACTCAAATTACTGAGCTAATGAAATGTGTGTAAGGAAGCCTGTCACGTTGTTATAGATCTAGGGATGCCATTCCAACATTTTTAGATTGATTTTTATTATTTTATGTGTGTTGCCTTTATGTGTGTCTGTGCACCACATGTGCTGGTACTTGAGGAGGTGGTGACCCTCCGTGTGGGTTCTGGGAATCAAAACTGGGTTCTTTGCAACAACAACAAGTGCTCTTAACTACTTGAGCCAACTCTCCAGGCCTATCCATGCCATTCTAATCTGTCTAATCCTCAACCTCTGTTCTTTCTTTTAGGACTCTGTCTGGATGGCAGAGTTCCCTCCCTGCTATAGTTCTGGCTTTGTGATGCATGTACATTTCATCATTTGTGTGGAACCTGAAATTTTATAGTGTGCCTCCATATTTATTGTACAACTTGAATGTGATTGCTTGCAATACTTTTGTACTAGTATTATGTCAGAAGACAGACTTTCAACCTGGCCTCATGCCCAGGATCATGCAGTAGGAATTGTCTCCATCACAATGATAGTCCAGGGCTCTTGACCCACTCTGATGTTTCCTTTTCAAGGTGTTTGGCCTTTTGTTCTAACTCAGTCAGTTAGCAACTTGAGAACAGCAGCTGGCCAACGTGCAGATAGCTGCTCATGTGGATACTGTTAATCTCAATGGTCTCAGGTGGGGTGGAAAATGCTTCTGATACGTTTAGATGTGAGGTGCTTTCCAAGATGAGGGATGTTCCATTCCCAATGTCAATTTAAATCGGAAGTCCCAGAAAACAAAACAAAACAAAACAGAACAGAACAGAACAAGTTGTTTTCCCTAGTCTTGGCCTCTATCTATTACCAAAGGAGGCATTTCTTCCTTTTTGCATTATTAAACTCACAGCCTTAAGTTTGTGTAGCAAACCAGTAAAGCTGGTTTTGTGTTGTCAATTATATATATATATATATATAAAATATGCAATTAATACATATTAATAATTTATATATATGCAATATATATTGAATATATAAGGTATGTAACATAAGGCCAATAGATAGCTCAGTCAATAGAATGCTTACATGCAAGCATAAGGACCTGAGTTCGAGCCCTATCCCTTACACAAAAAGCCAGCGTATGGGCAGAAGAGATGCCTTATTGGTTGAAGGTACATAGTGTTCTTGCAGAAGACCTAAGTTTGGTTCCCAACACCCACATATGGAGTCTCACACCTACCTGTAACTCCCCCTTTATGGGATCCAAGTTCCTCTTCTGGCCTCCATGGGCTCATGTGCACATCCCCTCCCCCACATATATACAATTAAAAAGAAAAGAAAGTCAAACAAGCATGCTGGGTAGCGCAGCACATTCTTGCTTTCCCGGTGCTGGAGAAGCAGGCTTCTGGGGTGGTACGCATGGCCTAAGGCGTGAGTTCTGAGACCCAGTAGGCCTGAGTTCCAGGTCCCAGTGTGAAAACAGGATTTTAAAAACAAGGTGGACTCCTCCCAAAGAACAGTATCTCAAGTTGCACACATGTGCGTGAGCGCCTACACACCTGCTCACCTGCCCAGAGGAACAGCCACCTGTTTAAATTAAGAGAACCATACATAAATCATAAATCTTAGGTATTCTTTGTTTCTTTTGCAGTTGGGAAGTTTCAGGTGAAACCTTTTAGAAGTATTTGTTGTTGTTAGTGTTGTTTATGAAAAACAGATGTGCATGAAAAGCTTGGAAACCTTAGTTCGGTTTCTTCCACATCTGCTACCGGCCCCAGCATTGGTACATGGCAGGGGTGCAGACACTGCTCTGAGCTGAAAAACATTTCAACCCTTCTGCCTAGTCGGTATGGCTAGCCTTGGGCAGTCTTTTAAACACACACACACACACACACACACACACACACACACACACACACACAAACAGACACACCACCACCACCACCAACAACAATAGCTAGGTTCCTTTCAAATTGCTACAACAACAACAACAAAAGTCCTTTTCACACCTAAATTTGAGGTGGGGGTTGGGTAAGGGACTGTAGGATGAGTTTGGAGCCCAGGGACCAGCACTTTGCACTAAGTTCCCTAGCTACTTCTGACAGGCTGCCAGCTTCCAGAGTCACTGGCTAGAACATGTCATTCAAATGTTCGGAGTGACAAGTGAGACTGTAATTAAGCTGCTAAAAGTGAGTCTTCCAAGAGTCTTTCTCTCTCTTTCCCATCACTCTCCTTTTCTCCCCTTCCTCCTTCCCTTTAATGGTGACAGTCATGTGAACAAGGTTGGGGAGGGGATTTAGGGAAATTCTTGCAAAGTGCGACCTATCAATATCAAATTTAAATGTACCTCATGAAAAATTCAGAAGGCTGTTTGTGGCTTTCTGTCAGGAAGGATACAAGGCCCAAACTAAAGCTTAGCAGCAAGAGCTCCCTGGGCTTACTCAAGCTATAACCCATCCTCTTCTCTTGCCCCACCTCTGCTGCTGCCCTCACCACATCCAGCACTCACCTGAGAACTGGCAGATAGAAGAGACTTGATTTGCACTTCTCGTTAGAGCCCAGTGTCTTGGCTGAGCCAAGCAAAGCCCATGAAAATGAGTAAGGAAACACAGCCCAGCTTCCTGTAACATGATTGTCATAAGCCCTGCAGTGGAGAATGTACTCATTAGGGTTTCTTGAAAACTCCTCAGTCTGTTTTACTTTCTTAAGCCACCAGAATATTTAATACAATATGTACAACATCATGGTTTCCATTGGGGCACAATCAAAATGGAAGCTGGTTTCTGCACTTGCTTTAATCTCTCTTCTTACATCAACTTGAAGCAGAGAAGGGGCTCCACTGGGACTTCTGTGCATGGGCCCTGCCTCCTACAAAAGGGACATTTGCCTAGACAGCTCCTGATTCAAAGGTAAAACAATTAGTACACATTAATCATCACAAGAATGGTATTAAAAGCATAATCCTCTTCGAAGCAGAACAGATAAAGTTGAAATAGCAATATAAAATCAAGCAGGAAAAAAAACAAAAAGGCCACACAGGTTGCCAGGGAGATGAAAAGATATGGTTTTGAAACCTCAAATCTCATAGCTAAAGATGGTCCCTCAAGCAGCCCCACAGAAAAACTGCCCGGCCTTCTTCAACTGCCTATTAAAACCAAAGCTTTGCATGTCAGGGCCTTGTGGCCATCTCCTTGAAAACACAGGAACTCTATGTGTAATCTGTAACTACTGTTACACGGTCTGATGTCTAACTGTCTAAAGATGGAAAATTGCCCCAAAGGTACAGCTGAAATCAGTTTTCAAGAACTTGTCTTCAAGAGAAGGCAGCCTGCTTTTCCCTGCAAAGGGAAAGTCTTCATCAGATTTCAACATGAGGCCAATTCTGAGCCAAACTCTGATTTAGACAGGGGAGTGTCAGCTTTATTCACACCCCACCTGATGATTGCTGTCTGGGTCTCTGGTCTTTTCTGAGCATCAGTCAGTCTGTGAGGTCAGAGCTGTCTGCGAAGAAAAGCCATGTGACATGGTAAGTCATACTGCTGCCACCCCTGGTAACAGCAGTAGCTTAAGGGGATGCAGGGCAGGGCTGTCTACAAGTACCTATAGCCAATGATGTATCCAGTGACACATTCAGTGGTAGATCAGCTTGAAGCAAAGAGGAAGGTGTTGAACTGTCTTTACCAGTCTCCCTGGTTGTCTTTCATGGACCTCTTGTTGTTCTTCATTGGTCTCCCTTTCTTAGGCTCCCAGCGAATCCTACAGGTGCTCTATCATAGAAACAGTTCATTTCTGGACAGTGTCTTTCTTCCTTGAGAAAATATACTCTTTCTGTGGATTGCTGGTGCATCAGAGTAAGAACTAGGAACAAGATCACTCACAGACTCTGATCCTTATCTCAGTCAACAAAGACAATGCTTCATTTTGCTTCATCATCTGCATCCCACAAAAAGCCATATGGAGAAGTTAAGAGGAAATGAATCGAACAGAGAAGCCATCTTGCTACTGAGATGAAATTGCTTTATTATATTGCACAAGAGAGGAAAGCATTTAAATCAAAGAGTTACTGCTGGGATTTCATGTCTTTGTAGGCAAAACAAACAAACAAAAAACAAAACACCTCTCTACCACTGCTTTTAAAACTAGAACTCTTCCTGATATAATTGTTTTATATTGTGTGTATATGCATATTGGGGCAAGTGTAAGTATGTTGCATTGAGCTCAGGTGCCTGAAGATGCCAAAAGAGGGCATCAGATATCCTAGAGCTGGGAGTCACTGGACATAGGTACTGTGAACTGAATTTGGGTCTTTTGCAAGAAGAGTACACAGGCTCAACCACAGGTGCCATCTCTCCAGCCCCTCAGCACTTTTATTAAATAAGAAACTCATTTTACAAATTCATTTTTTTTCCCTAGTTTGAAGCTAACATTACCATCTAAGTACTGTATTAGTTACTTTTCTGATGTTATTTTAAAATGTCGTAACAAAGCAACTTATAGGAGAAAGTTTATTTTGGCTATGGCTCCAAGGGGCTAAGAGTCCTTCATGTCAGAGAAGCTCAGCAGCCAGTGACAACATGGCAGCTGGTGTAGGAAGCTGTGAGCTCACAGCTTCAACCACAGTCATAAAGCAGAGAGGACAAACCTGCTGTAGGCAAGGCTTTCTACTTGAAAAATCCCATCCCTCAGTAATGTTCTTCTTGCAGAAAGTCTATAGCATCTAAATCTCCTTCCCAAAGAATTGCCAACTGTGGACCAAGTATTTAAACACCTGAGACTGTGGGGGACATTTCTCATTCAAACTACTACAACTGTCCAGGATTCTAAGCTGTCTTTTTTTCTCCCTGTCTTCATTGGAGACAGATAATGTGATGGTAAGAAGAAGGCCAAGGAGTTATTGGCCTGAGCTGAGGTTCATTTTTGCAAACTCTCCAGCGGCCTCCTAAGTCCATGCTGTATGTCTGTAAGATGGATTAGGGAGGTGTTTGATTTCCCCCCATGGCAGAGTTCAGGTCATGTGATTTTGAACTTTGTGCCTTTTCCAAAATGGAAAATATTCAGCTTTTGATGAGATTATTAACTCTCCTCTTGTCCGGGCCCAACTAATGAAAAACAGATTTACATGTATAAATAATAACAATGTGCTGAAATGATTTATTTAGTAAAGTTACTGTTTTGGAAACTAAATTGTCCTATCACGTCAAGATTCGATCTGCCCTCACTTGGCAAAGGAGAGTTCTCCGGGGTATACTCCTAAAGAAAATGTCGGAATCCTATTAATAGCTTACTTCCGCCATGTGAGAATTACAGTGAAACCCAGTTATGAGAATGAAGCTCAAAATAATAATTATGAGAACATACTGTCAATAGCCACTGCTATTTCTTATTGTAGTCAAGACACAAGACAGAGATAAACAATTCTCTCCCAAAAGAAAGGAAGGAATGAAAAGGGAAAGGTATTTTCCTACTGTATGAATTTTCTTCCTCATATGGAATGAGAATTGGAAAGTAATTCTATGGCCATTACATCTCAGAACACCAAGGAGATGACAACCACAAATGTAGGCTGGACTGTGTTTCTGCACATTCTGTTTAAGAACAACAATAGGGCCTTGAAATTTAAACATTGCGTCACAGCCTTCCCTTTAGAAAACCTTTAAAGCCAGCCACGGTGGTGCTTGCCTGTAATCCCAGCACTCAGGGAGGCAGAGGCAGATGGATCTCTGTGAGTTTGAGGCCTTTCTGCTAGGCAAGTGATTCTAGGACAGCCAAGGCTACACAAAGAACCCCTGTTTCAGGAAGAGAGAGAGAGAGAGAGAGAGAGAGAGAGAGAGAGAGAGAAAGAGAGAAAGGAAATTCTTTAAGCTATGATGCAGGGATGTTTCTGCATAAATTAAATGGAAGCTTTCATGCACGGGGATCATAGTCTAGAATGTTCCAGGAACCACATCTGACCCTAGATCTAAGCGAGAATGCTGGCAACTATAGCAAAAACAGACTCATCTGTGGCTATTTCTAAATATTGTTCTGACAGGAGGCCTAGGATTTTTAATTTTGAATCTGCTCTATAAATGATCAGTGACCTTGCTGGGAAATCACTCTAATTAGAGGAAGTGAAGTTGAAGATTTGATGATGCCAATGTTCAGCCTGTTCCTGATATGAGGAGCAGAGAGTGGAAGAGAGTGAGTTTGAGCATTCTGGGAATTAGACCGAATCTCAGCTCTGCTGTTTACAAGCTGATTGGCTTTGAGAGACATTTTTGAATATCTTTCATTCCCAGGGTCTTCATCTGAAGATTGGAAATGGTGATATCTAAATTGTCAAGGGCGTTGAGAAGAAACAGACATCCTGTGTGAGGTTCTAAGCACCGAGTGGATACCCAGTAAATAATATGATTTCTTTACTTACTATAACTGTTAATGTACACTTTCAAGTGATGAGATTTTTTTTCTAAAACTTTCTTTCTTTTAACTTTTTAACGTGTCCTGTACCTTTTAAACTGATGATTGTTTCTTTTTTATTTTTTTCTAAAGCTATATGGGCTCTAACCTTAACCCATCAATTAAAGCTATAGAGGAAGTCTGGTGCTTACAGGTATCTCTAAAAATAGAGGGTGAGGAAGTTTGAAGTCTGGTTTCACCTAACTTATTCCCAAATGTGGAGTGAAAATAAAAAAAAAACACATAATTTGAAATTTTCGTGTAGATATATCTGTACCTGTTCTTTCTCTGATATTAAGGAAATCTCTCTCCCTATCCCCTTTCTTCCTCCTCTCTCCCTTTCCCTTCTCCCTCTCTCTTTCCCTGTCCCTTTCCACCCCACCCCTCCTCTGTGTTTGTGTGTATGGTTGTTCACATGGATATGCATGCTTGTGGGTTTAGGGAATGTTAATTTCATAATGTGACATAAGTTTTCTGAGAAAAAAACAGAACAATTGTGGGACCAAAAAGTTGATGACAGATGTGTGTATGGGGTGGAGCCTGGGAAACCGTGGGAAGAGTACCCAGAGGAAGTGGAGGCAGGGGGGTGTTGAAGTGAACAGAGTGAGACCAAGCTAACAGTCCACCCTGTTTTACTGTTTGTTTGTTTGTTTGTTTTGAACTTTGAGCAAATGGGACTGTAGTGGGCCTGTGGGTTGGTTCATATGAAGAGTATTGACTGGTGCTGGGCATGGAGGCACAAAGGGGAAGGATCAGAAGTGTGCATTCTTTTATTAAAGGCCATATAAGAACATGTTCTAGAAGAGATAGAGAAGCAACCAAATACCTAAGCTAGAGATCCATTATGTTAATCAGATAGAAAAAGAATAAACAAAAGAAGCCAGCAACTCATACGGATGAAGGCAGAAGACAACTTTTTTACCTGTTACTTCGTAATTCAGAGGAAGTTGCAAGTCTCTGATGACAGTGACTTAAGCATCACTAGGAGGGGCTTTGCTTGGGTGAATCAGAGTGGACATCTAACATGACGGTGAGGATTTCTTATGTCTTGTCATGGTAGGTGCCAAATGGAGTCAAATGTGTGTGTGTGTGTGTGTGACAGTGCCTACCTAACATATACACAGTCCTAGATTTAATCCCAGCATGCACTCAAAAGGGTCCAGTTTAAGAAGATGCTTAAACATTCAGACGCATATTTACATATACAACGTTACATTTATATTACCAGCATTCTTTTTGAAAAACTCTTCTACTTCATGTGTTCGAATGGTTAGCCTGCATGAATATATGTGTAGCACGTGCCTGACCATATCCCACAGAGGTCAGAAGAGAACATCAGATCCCTTGCAACTGGAGTTAGGTATGGTTGCTGACTGCATTGTCGGTGCTCAGAATAGAACCGGGGTGTCCTCTGCCAGACACTCAGCTCTTGACAGCTGAGCCATCTCCAAGCCCTAGTCAAATTCTTGATCATACTTTGTAATCCTCTCCACTCAGGTTACAGATACTTGTATGTGTTTATGCATATACAAAGGCTTCAGCAAGCGCATGTTAGTACCCATTATTTATTAGTATCCATGCTAAGACATTTAAACAGATATTCCATCCAATCATAAAATAAGCCCCATAAGATAGGCTTACTGACTCCCATTTTCCAGAAAAGGAAGGAGATTTGGCTAAGACAAAGCAAACCTTTACCCCATGTTACACATTTAGCATACAGGGAGCTATGACTTCATCCACAACAGCCTGATGCCATATCCTGCAAAACAAGCAGCCACCCTCTATCTATTCCAGGGGAAGATGGAGCTGGTTTAAGAAAATGCCAGGCTAATAATCTTCGCAACAACGGAAGGGCCAGGGCTCTTAGCTGTGAGCTTTCAGGCTGATTCTGAGTCTTGTGGCACCATTCATAAAACACCCCAAAGTGGATGTAGCGTGACATTTTAACCTTGTGCTGTACTCAGCCATGTTTTATTACTTCTCTGTACACCAGGCAAGAGGACTCCAAACAGAGATGAGAGGTCAGCTTAAAGAAAGGAGTGTGAAACTATTGAGAGGCCTTTTCTTTTTCCCCCCTACACGAGTCCCACAGGTCTAAGAAAGTCAAGGGCTTGATATTTACCATTCATTGCCTCTACACACATGGAGATCTGCACTCAGAAGCCACAGAAAAAGAAGAAAGTGAAGTTCAGCACCTCCCAGCAGTCCTGGCGTTTCAGGAGGACACACCGAGGCTGCTCATTGATGGCCGCTGGACAGGCAGCACTCCCAGAACACTGACCTTCACAGATGTCTCTCAGAAGGAAGTCTCAGCATTGCACACCTCTCATGATTAAAGTTTGGGTGAAGTTTATTAGAGGTCACAGAAGCTTCCTAACAGCCAATAATTCATCAGCTGTGACACAGTTTTTCCTCAGTGGCTTGAATCATCTTTCTCCTCTGTTTCTGTACCTTGTCCTGCCCATCCTCATGATGCTTCCTATTCTTTCTGTTCCAGTAACTGTGGAGACCAGCATTGGCATCAAGTTTAGACAGAGATGGAATAGCACACATCTGGGAACATACTAAGTCCTCTGGAGGGCTTAGTATGGCTGTTGAAGGATCTGGGGCTCACCTGTAGAAAAACAGACATAATTCATTAACTGGGTCAGACTCTGGCTTCTGTAGACAAATGCAGTACTCTTCACTCTTCACATCTTTACATGTGTCTGATGATGATACCAAAGGATACAGAGAAGATCTGTGGCATGGTTTAGATGCACAGTTAATGTCTGTTACTTACTGTTAATTTTCCCTGCCTGACATGTGATCTCCCTAATTCCTATATATGGAGATCTCTGGAAATGCTTCATGCTTTGCATCTTCATCATTGCATTTCCAGATATATGTTAATTGATGTGTAACACATAATGCTCATGTGCATGGCCAAGTGTCCCTAACTCTGTGGCCTTGTTCTTTGGGAATCTAGTTGTTAATACAGAGCCAACTAATACAAATGACATGAGGTGCTCATGCAGTTTCTGGGTAGAAGGTCTGAGGGGCACTTTAACACACAGAAAGAATCTTTCCAAAGCTGAGATTATTCCCTTTAAGGATTGTACTATGGCAGTAATACAGGGTTGGTGTTCTAGCTACTTTACACAGTGTTACAACAAAATACAAGACAAAGCAACTTAAGTGTAGTGGGGGGGGCTTTTTTGGCTTGCAAGTCTAGGGAGGGAAGCAAGGGATAGCATCACAGGCAGGAGCTGAGGACAGTTAGTCACATTTCATTCAAACTCAGGAAGCAGAGAGTAAACAGGAGATGAGGCCTTTAGGTCTGCCCCCAGGGAATTATTTCCTCTTGTGAGGTTCTGCTGCTTAGGACTCCACAGCCTTCTCAAGCAGCACTACCAGGTAAGGTCCAAGTGTTCAAACACAGGAGCCTAAAGGATAATTACATATTCAAACCCTTCCAGGAGAGGAGTAAGGGAATATGGCAGCCTTGATCTTCAGGGTTTCAGAATCACACAGGAGGGACAATACTTTTCCTTGGCTGATCAAGAACTTCTTACTCAGGATGTGTGTGGTGTTGTGAGTTACCTGCCCAGGTACACCTGCCATCCTGGAAAATATGTTCAGTATAATGAACATGTTTTCAACATCTGCTTTAATACAAAGGAGAAGCCAACATGGTAGACATTGTAGATCTAGAGGCAGGGCCTAATATTCTGTTCTTACTCTGGATATTCCATTGTGATGGCATTGTCTTGCTTTAAAAGGAGGCATTTCCTCAGACACTGTGATAACATTTTCCTTACTGAAGAGAAAACAATATTCCTGGGGACGGAAATCAGAAACAAATCAGCCATTGGAAGAAGAGGAGAAGGAGGAGGAGGAGGAGGAGGAGGAGGAGGAGGAGGAGGAAGAAGAAGAAGAAGAAGAAGAAGAAGAAGAAGAAGAAGAAGAAGAAGAAGA
>NW_026593254.1:0-16237 GCF_907164565.1 Psammomys obesus | reverse complement strand
GAAGAAGAAGAAGAAGAAGAAGAAGAAGAAGAAGAAGAAGAAGAAGATCCTTTAAAAATCAATCCCTTAAGATTCTTCCTTCAGTATTTCAAATCAGCATCCCTGCCCCATGTATGTTTGTGTGGACATATGTCAAGCATGTGCAAGTACCCACTGAGGCCGGAAGAGAGCATCAAGTATCCTGGACTGGATCCTCTGTAACTTTTTTTCCTGCTGAGCCACCTCTCTGCCTCTCAAATCAGCATTCATGGTGACTTCACTTTGATGGGATCCACCTCTATTGCGAAACTTGATGGGCAAAAGCAACCTTCACTTGGCAATTTCTGTGTGCCAAGTCTCAGCATAGAGAGAAAGCATGAGCAGATGCATATAGCACAAGTTAGTGATGTTTTCCACATGCAAAGTGGTGATCAATGATAAAAGAAACTTCTTTCATGTATATAGCCTTTGCATAATGCCTAGGTCTCAAGTACCATTAGTTCTTTATGTATATATGATGCTGGATGTACTCCTCTATGGCATGAAAGTGGAGTTCACCCAACGGCTCTAAGGTTCAAACTTGCTCTGTTTTAAATTTTCCCTAGAGCATTGACAAATCAATCAAGTTTTCCGAACCTCCTAAATCTATATTTGCTGATATTATGGTCTACAGGATAAAAGCTCTAGAGATTGAAAATTTTCTTTTGGTGTCTGTCAAGATTCCTCATGAATCCATGTTAACTACTTGATAGCTATGCCTGTAGCCATTCCCCACCACGCCTGACTCATTTGGTGTTCTTAATTGGAGAACTTTTCAAGTTCTGAAAGTTACCTAAAGATCAGACTTAGGCTAAATTGAAGGATTTTTTATAAGGCGATTTGTAGCTGAAGTTACAAGTTTTGACAGTCAAGATCTGCCCTGATGATAAAAAAATAGAAACAGAAAAAGAATAACATGGAAATTCTATCACCTTTAAAACTGGGTGTACAGCCAAAGGAAAAGAATTGGTATTCTGAGGAGATATCTGCACCTAGTGTTTATTACAACACTCTTTATAACAGTCAAGACACAGGATCAGTCTAAGGATCTGTCTATAAATGAACAAATAAAGAAACTGCAGTGAATATGCAATATGGAATATTACCCAGCTATAAAAGAACTAAATTCCCCCTCTTTCTCAACAACATAAACGGAACCAGGTAGCATTATGAAAAGTGAACTCTGTTAGAACTCACGTGTTAGAAGGAGAAAAGCAATATCCACAAATTGCCTTCTGGCATTCACATGTACACAGTGGTGTGTAGTGGTGTGTACATGCCAACACAGGCACGTATGCATGTGCTCACACACACACACAATGCATAAACGGATATATCCTTTTAAAATTGTGCGTGTGAAGCATTAGGCCTTCCTGGAGGAGGTGTGTCACTAGGGGCAAGTTATGAATGTTTTATAGCCTCACCTAACTTCCAGTTCATTCTCTCTAGTTCATCCTTGCAGTTAAAGATGGGATCTCTTCGTGTCCTGCTCCAGCCACCATACCTGAGGCATGGTGTCAGGCTTCCTCCCTGTGATAGGCTCCTAACCCTCTTTAGCTGTGAACACCGATAGGCCCTTTCTTCCTTAAGTCACCTCTGCCTGTGGTATTTTATCACAGCAACAAAAACATAACTAATTCAGTTAGTATAGAGAAGCCGTGTTTAATTTTTATCTTTAAAGAGTTACATCTTTTTACAAACAAAATCCTGGTTTTTTGTTTTTGTTTTTGTTTGTTTGTTTGTTTTTGTTTTTTCAGAAGTACAGTATACAAAGCAGATGAAATGGAGACACATTGTTTGGAAGAGGATTGGAGTGACACAAATTCAGTGGCTCTGTTGTCTCCTTGTTCTCTGTAGGACTTCCATGATGGTACATGGAATCCTAGATTTCCAACATCAGGGGCAGGAGTCTGTAACTGGCAGGGGACCCGCTAGACCCTTCACATTTGCCCAATTTTGCTTGAAACACAACTCTAACAACTCTGATTGTGCGGCTGCCCAGGGTATAGCATGTTTGTAGGCAATAAATAATGTGGAAGGAATAGCTATTAAACACTGGCATGGTTATCTCACTGGGCTTATGTTGGAAGCAGGGAATGTATCTGAAAAACTGCAAAAAAGCAGCTTTCAAAAACAAAAGAAACTTTTTTTTTCTCTGTACATTTTGTTTTGAAAAGATTCATATTCAGTCTTCTGCTGAACAATCACCCTCTTTTATGGAATTTGCTGATGGTTGATGCTCACATTTTACAGTATTTGTTTTATGTTACATTTGTTATACATTTCTCTACATATTTCACGTAGATGAAATATTACTTAGTGTATAGTACATAATAATCCTATTCACAATTATCCTTAAATATATCTCATACTATATATGCAGTTTTTAAAATAAGGGCAGCAGTCCTCTGAATATGTTTTAACATATTTTGAACATGTGGACTGAAATCCAACCAACATCATTTGTTTATTAAAGTACTAAAGTCCTATGAAAACATCGAAGAAAATTTAGGGTTATGAAGACATTTTCCATACACTTTTCTGGGCAAAATTTGTAAGGCGTTGAAGGAAATACAATAGTCTCCACCAGAGATAGTCTAGTACTCTCTATATTGACCCCTTCAAGACTCAGGGATCATCCTGGGAGAAGTGGTAGAGAGAATGTAAGGACGCATCGGAGGATGCAGAGATGTACAGCAGGATGATGTCTTCTAGACATCTCACAACCCCTGCACTCAGGAGTTATGACAGCTGTGGTTATCTGCCCAAGCCCTGCACCATGCTGGGCTCATCAACAGTTCATCATGGATAGGAAAGAGAACCATGACGCCCCATCTTTCCAAAAAGGGACAGAACCACGAAGCTGCATCTTTCCAAAAAGGAAAGATCAATTGGGAAGGGAATGTAATTTTCTCTAGTGGTGTAGCCACTGACAAGTTGCCCTTGTTCTAGTAAATAACCTTACCCATGTGTAGGCATAAGGTTATTACGTAATTCAAATGCTGCTTTCTGTATCCCCCATATTTGGTTGAAAGCCTTGTTCTGAAAATCTCCTGTCCTGATGTTGTATAAACTCTGCTTCCCAATGGTTCCTTGTTATGTCAATAAGCAGTTTTCAGCCAATCACTGAGCAGAGGAGAGAATAGGGCTGGACTTTCTGCCAGTCAGGGGAGGAGGAGTTAGATGAGAGGAAGTAAGGGATTCAGCCACTGGCAAAGGTCCGGGAAATATGAAGAGCAAGAGCTTACCAAGGGAAGCTACAAAATGCAAGTACTACTGGATGTAAACTGGGAGGAAACAAATTAGCCTAGAGAGTTAAGATTAGAGTAAACACTGCTCAGTTCTAGTATTGTGAAGCTCATTATTTAAAAGAATTATAGAGTCTCAATTATTTGTATGATAGCCAGGTTAAGAGAGAAACAGTTATATTAAAAATAAGAGTAATAATGTTGGGTGCCCCTTGTAGGCTTAGGTTTTTCAACAAACCTACTTTATTTAGGGTTCTTAAATGCTTCAACCTCCCTTCCAACCCACTGACCAGAGGTAGGGGAGAAATAAGATTATTAGGAAAAGGGGTTTGTAGACCTTTTTAGAAGTAGAGTTTTTTTTTTTTTTTCCTGGGGGGAGGGGGAGTTTCACTTTTCTGGTTGTCTGGATACCAGCAGTCCAGTCCAAATACCAACAACACATGGCAACACGAATCAGCACAATTCAGTAGATCTGAACAAGTCAGCAAAAGCTACAAGACTCAGTTGGCTTGTCCTGAGAAGTTCCCTGGAATGGTTCTCTCTGCAAAGTGAAGTGTCGAAAAACGAAGACCAGTGCAGGGATGTCAATCAAAAAAAAAAAAAAAAGTTCTCTCATTGTCTGTGGGCTTCTATAGATCTCCTCTCCTCAAAGTCTACCCATAGATGTTTTCAACTGGCCAAAGTCTTGCCCCTAGCATGAGAGAGTTCACAGTAAAAGATCAGGTGCCTTCTCACAAGAAAGCTTCCAGCAAAACATCACATGACACAATTGAATCTTCAAAGAAACCAGAAACTTCCACTTCACCCATGCTTTGGTATGCAACTCCAATTAAACTAAAAAATGACAATAGGAAGGAAGGGGTTATTGAGAACAAGGGCTCCACTGGGAGAAGAAAGTGATTAGGAGAGTGGAATGGGGGTGCGTGTGTGTGAAAGAGATTGAAATTCATGCAATTGTATGAAATCATCAAACAACAAAAACAAGTTCAAGTTGCTTAGAGATGTTATTATTGACATAGAGCACTTGTCTAGTATGTGCAAGGCCCTAAGTTCAATCCCAGTACTGAGAAAAAAAAAAAAAAGACAGAGAAAAGAACAGAAAAGGATTGAGTAAGCAGATTTTATGTGTAGAGAAAATAGGTTAGTTTCAGTGCTGTTGAATAAACAATGCCTCCATGCATATATAAGTATTCTTTTATAGTTAAATAAGTGATTGATAGAAAATCCTTCAGGTTATATTGAAAAAGGGAGTAGTTGAAAGTGCAGATGCTTCAGGTAGGTTTGGTCCAGTAGTTTCTTGATGCCCCCCCCCCCATTCCTTCTGCTCTTTTCCCACCTTTTTAGGCCTTGCTCACTCAGGCTGCAAGATGGCTGGTTGGGATTTCTCTTATATCTTGTGGGTCTGGAGAGAGGAGTAGAGCGTGGAGGGAAATAAGGAGCTGAATTGTCATTCATTAAGAAGGATTCTCAGTGTTACTGTGCCAACATGCTGCCTATGTCCATCAGTGCCCTGTCCTGACAACTGGAGAAAGGGATAAGGCAACATCCGAGGACTTTAGTCAGTCAATTCCCACTCCTGGAACTCAACAAGGGGATAATCTCTCTGTATGAGTTCTTAACATGGAGAAATTAATGTTTGGAATGGCCATAGATCCTATCCACTGGTCCTCAAGGATTCATGTTTCCTACCCATTGCTAGAGCTCATATAAGTACAGTATCTACCATCAGAGGTGCCCAAAGCATATCTACTTATTGGTATCATAGATAGAGATATCTATAGCATATAAAATGAGATTTTTTTTTTTTTTTTTTAGAAAAAGAAAATTATATGCATTTTAACTTTTGTCCTTCTTGACACTCCCTGGCTGTGGGGGTTGAGAAGCATTTTCTGTTTTCTGTCTATGGCACAAAGAACACTTTCTCCTGGGGTTTTCATCACTGTCTCCAAAATGAGATAGGGAGCATCCAGAGTTAGACATTTATTTCTTGAGTATAGATATTTTTAAAAAGATGATAAATAATCCCAATGACAAGAAGGCTACATAGTAAAACCCTGTTTGAGATGTTGGAGAGAGAAGAAAAGAAAGGGAGTGGGAAAGATAGGAGTGGGGAGAGGAGAGAGGGAGGTGAGGGAAAAGAAAAATAACAGCATATGGAAGGGGGAAAGAAAAAGAGGGAGGAAGAGAAAGGGAGGAAGGATGAGGGGAAAGAGAAAGAAATGAAGAAAATAAGGAAGGGAAGGAAAGAAGGAGAAAAATAGAATAAAAGGAAGGAAAGACAGACTAGACCATTGAAAATCTACGTTGAGATAGACATAGCCCATGACCGCATTTGCTGAGTGATTGATAAGTCTCACTCTCTCTCTGTCCCTCCCTATCTCCTTTCCTCCCTCCCTCTTGCTCTCCTGGGTGTATTTATTTTTTTCTGGTAGAGCAAACATGAAGCCTAACTTGTGCTTTACAAGGGTCCAAAAGCTGTGAGAATGGGGATAACACGTTATAAATCTCCCAGCCACTTGGGTGTGGATAGAAGTTCCAGGCCAAATGCTCGAGTGTCCACTTCATAACAAAAATAATAAAGCTATTTGAAAGCATGGGCCAGACCCCAAGCTATAGTTACTTTTTTTCCCTAGAGGACATTCAGACATGTTTATGTGTACACTTTGGAACTGAACCCAAGGCAGAGGGCATAGTTGACTTTCTGAATTTTTAGTTAGTTACTGAGTCTTAAGGTATTTCAAGACATGGAGCAGTAACTTCTAGATCAAGGGCGTTTTCCTTTGGGACTACATTAATTATTTCACTTTCTCTTGGCAATGACCTCTACCCACTTCTGAAATATCAACCACTGGGCTGACTTTGTTCTGGAAAATTTTACGCTTTCTCCCTACCTTCCTGGATACATGCTTCATGCATTAACTTGTTTAATCACTCCAACTTTTACTATGGCTTGGCAATTGCTACATCACCGAGTTGCGTGTTCCCAATTTAATGCTTCTAGAATGTCTTTAAATAGGTTCCAATGCACTTAGTCATTGCTATTCAAATGAGAGAACCATATTTCAAAAAAAAAAACAGAGCTTGGGGAGAGGGATGAGGTGACTAATGGGCTATAAGGGAAATCCATCCATCAAGACACATTGGAGACTAAAACAGATGGTGAAGAAATGCCCCCGAGTCCATTCTCCCTACCCCAGAGAGCCCACCAGTTTTATTTCCAGCAAACATATGCTTTGGCTGGCTTCCCCTCATAGCTTCTGGCTGATGTTTCCTATTTAAAGATCTTGGAGAAGCAGGAAACTCACCTGTTTCTCAGATTTCAACATAGGAAAAAGCCCCATAAGGGAGAGGAAAGCCAGTGTGGGGACCTTTAGCAGGTGCTGACATTTATGTAAGAAGGGTTGGCACCACACACACACACACACACACACACACACACACACACACACACACACACACTTAGTGCCGAGATTTAGTGGGTGTTGGCGGGCATGGGAGAGGCAGTGGTGTTACCCACAAACTGTCAAAGAGTGTGGGTGCATCTTCTCCTCGCCTCAGTTCCTGTTGACCTCCAGATGTGCAGGGTGCAGGCCACAAACAGCCACACATCTGGAGGTCAACAGATTTCCTAAGTCTCAGTGCTGAGGCCTCTCTTCTATGGAGAAGTTAACAACTAGCCCAGCTTGTGAGACTCTGAGTCTACCAACGTCTAGCAGGTTGGTAGCGTGGCCACAACCTCTCAGGAATGAAGTGAAAGTTACAAAGGTTTACATACGTCCTGAACGCCATTACATATTTCCTGCCTCCTCACCTCCTTATCCATGCATGTTTGTTCATTTTTAACTAGTACTATCTTCTCTCCTCTCTTCTCTGTCTTCTTTTTCTCCCCACCCCTTCTTTTTCCTCCCCACCCCAACCCCCAATTCCGGGAAGCAACAACAAGCTTAAGGCAGGGTGGGCTGTCCCACAGCTATGTGTCTAGGACTTCAAATTTGAGGAACTTTCTTTGAAAGAAGCAGTTTATCAGATGCATCAAGCTGCAGTTACCTACAGAAATGCTCTTTCTAGGAGTTTACCTGAGCATGCAAGACACACAAAAGGATACACGTGACGTCATTGTATTGCAAGCCGCTGGTACAATCAAGGTTTCCTATTAGGGTCTGTGGATATAGCTTAGTGGGAGAAAGCTTGCCTGATCAACGTCCTACATTCAGTTCTCATCACAAGGAAAGAAAGAGAGTAAGGAAAGAAGATCTGTGTGAGAGAGACAGATAGACAGACACACACACACACACACACACACACAGAGAGAGAGAGAGAGAGAGAGAGAGAGAGAGAGAGAGAGAGAACTAGTTCAAAATGGTACATCCAGGACCAGCAAGATAGTCCACAGGTAAAAACACTTGCCTCCAAGTCTAAGGACCAGAATTCAGTCCTTAGCAACCACAGATGAATGATAAAGCTGACTCCCAAAGGATGTCCTCTTATCATCACACATATGCCATGGCAATGTGTATGACTATATACCTACACACAACTACACACAAACAATTAAAATTAAAATGCATACACATATAATAAAATACTGTTAAAATCTAAAATTGCTATGGCAACCCTATTTTTATAGTCATTGAAATATATCCATGTTACAGAACAAACCAGGCTTTCAAGTTGGTGGGATTGCTGTGTGAGTAACTAAAGCCACAGTTGTGTCTGTTCCTACAACTCTGCAAAACTAGTGGCCACCTGGGGATTTCTGAAGGGAGTTTAAATTGTGTTGTAACTTTTTTTTTTCTTTTTAATTCTCTAGAGACTGATGTCTGGGGGAATATTCAAATTTTCTTAAAACAGTGGATTTATCCAATATTTGTCCCCAACCATAAAAACCCATTTTTATATGTCCTTTAAAAAAATTCTGTGCCACTTTGAAACCCTGAGCAGGAGTGTCCCTCTCCTGGCCTGTGTTTAACTGTGCCTTACCCAGTCTTGGCTACATGTGCTTACTGCAGCGGCCAACAATATGTCCACCAGAGGAAAATGCCTTTTGAGATGAGGACTCGCCTCTCTCCCAGTTCCCATGTCACACAACACTGCAATAGCTGAAGCTTGGAGGATTTTTTTTCCAGTTTTAAGTCCAAAAGTTCAGTGATCTGGAAACAGTTTCAAAAATTTTAAAGTCTTGTGTAACCATATATTAATTATACATGATTATTAATAGCAGTTTCCATTATGACATACTCATACGTGTATGTAATGTATCTTGAGCATGTTCAATTCCAGTGACCCTTTTTGCCTCCACCCACTGAGCTCTCTCTTCTCTTTTTCCCAACTAGATCTAGGTCCCTTCTATTTTCACATCCTCTCTCTCTCTCTCCCTCTTTCTCTCTCTCTCTCTCTGTGTGTGTGTGTCCCAAAGAGTTTTATTAGGTTGCTTGCAGGAACATGGATATGGTGTCTCACTGCCTGGCAATGTGATTCATGCTTTCTCCAGAGGGGACGTATCCTTAAACAAAATTAAACAAAATGGTGATGTTCTCGGGAGTTCTTGCTATCCTGCACTTCATGATTCCAAAAACTTAACTCTTCCAGTCCCTTGTAGAGCAAAGAAGAAAGCACACGGTGATGTGCTATGTGGTCTCTAAAGTGTCATATGAACAGAACATATAGCTCACATCTTAACAGGAAAAAAAATCACTAATAATAATCACCACCTAAATCATGTAGCAATGTAAATCATGTAAAGAGAGGAAAGTCTAGTAAGATCCAAGTAGTTCTTCTTGCCCTTCACCTCTCACTGTCCTCACCTCTGGCCTTAAATTCCTCATGGAGCTGGCATTGATACTCAGTTTGGGGATTAAAGCAGGACCTGACCTGGATTTGCTCCATGTTGCCCATGCCCTAGATTGAAATGTTAAAGGACTTGGAGTGAAATAAGTTGCATTTTTCAGTGGCAGCTTCACAGTGACTAGGGAATTAATGTCAGCCAGGCAGTGATTTCCCAGTGGTTGGGTTTGTAGCAAAAGGCTTCAACTTTTATGTGTGGCCTGTTTGAAGTTGAAAATTGTTGTTAGAATCTCCAGAGCTGTTTGAGGTGTCAGTCATCTTTGCCTTTTGTGTCAGGGCAAGAACGGGGGAGCACAGCAGCTGGGAATCATCTGCTACTTCCACCCCCAAGGCGGGTCCCTGCCAGAGCCTGATGGAGCCCATCTCCCAGGGAATTCAAAGCCTTCTGTGCAGTAACCCTGCACATTATCTGTTGTCTTATCACCCACAACTCTCTACTTCACCTGGAACCCTGCATTCCAGCAAGAGAAAGGAGCTCAGACTGCCATGGCTGTTATGTGCAAATGAGCATCTCCGGCATTTTTATCAAAGGTCCAGTTTTCCATCCCAGGATGTCATTCTCAAAGAGAGGTGGTGAGGCAGAGTAATAATAACATGGACAATGATAGTGTAGCAACAATAACAAAGCCAGCAGCTGACATTTCCTTTACCACCAGTTATGGTCCACACAAGCCACATAAGATTATCTTATTCAATTGTCTTGATAACCTCATCAGATAGATACAAGCATCTGGAACTTACAGCTTCTGTGATCTGAGGCCTTGGAGCCAGCAAGTTGAAACCGGAAGCTGTCTAAATTGTCAATACTGACATGCAGAAAAGTGGTCAGGAGAGCCTAGCCCCAACTTCTAGCTTTTGTTGACCCTCCCTGCTCAGTTCTCCTTATGTGGGAGCCACAGTTTCTCCATCTTAAAGTAGGACAACACCATTCCCTCGAAAGTTCACTGAGAAAATCAGGGTTCTTATGTGTCAGGTATCACCAGTGAGTGGTCACCATGGCCATTGATCTTTGTTCATTTTCACTCAAACCGTATTTTCTTAACTTTTCTCGTTTGCATTTTTTTGAATGTATTTCTGGCTCTTCAATGCCAGGGGGATGCTTCCATCTACCTGAGCTGTTTCCCTTGCTAGAGATTTTATGTTCATCCTCAAACCAGACAAAAGACCACAAGGAGTCCAGAGATCCAAGGCATGCACTCAGACACTAATGAATCTGGAAGGAGCTTTCAAGAATTGTGGGCCTGAGTAGCAAACACCAAACACCATCTAACATGGGGTAGGACAGCAATTCAATATGTGGACTTTGAAGCAGGGGCCAAATTCTGGTTGGTTCATGTGCTGTGTGAAGCAAATGACTGCTTCTGCCAGACAGTGTCCACTGCAAAAAGCCTTTCTATTGGGACTTTTCCAGTTATAAAGGCTGTCAGCGAAAAGTAGCACCACCATGAATCTTTTGCACTTGGGGCATCCGTGTGAGACTTGGAGGCAGCTGTGGTCATTTTGAGGTGATGGTTGGGTAGAGAGATGGGGTCTTCACTGTGATCGAAGTTTCCATCATGCTCAGATAGCTGTGGTATTATTTGTGATGTCCGGGCTCCTTTATTTATGGGCAGGGATGTACTTTCCTCCTGGATATGTGCACTCTTTAGTACCCAGACCCTGATCAGTGTCCTTCTGGGAGCTTCTGGGAGTCATGAATTCTCTCCTAATCTTTCCAGCTTAAACCAGCTGACTATCCTGTGGTCTCCACAACTAACCGTCCTGACCTGTGCCGTGAAATTGTTATTGTGGAATAGTGACCTTCTTTGACCATATTTGCCTCTTCCTCACAATGAGGAGAACAAGATGAGCACCCCTCAGAGTGTGGTTAATGTCAAATTCAATAATGAATATGAAATATGTATCTTGGTATATGGAATGAATGCGCTCCTGGAGAACTTCCAGAATAGAACTGAAGGCAGATAATTGAAGACGTTACGGTATGGAGAGGTGCATCACTGCGGATGAAAGATTCTGGAAGCATTATGAAACAAATACAATTAAAGAAAACCTTTTGGGCATCAAACAATTCTGACCTCCCCCCACCATGCCCCAACATACACACAGAGGCAGGACAGTGAGATCTAGTGTATAGCTCCAAGACAGATATGTCCAAAGGTCAGGGGAAAGGATGATATGTAACTGGGTCCATTCAGAGAGGAGGTGAAAAGGTTGGGGAAGGCATGGAAGGACAAGGACCCAGTACACGTGCGGAGCAAGAAAAAGCTAGGTGTAACTTTAATGGAGAATAAAATGCCGAGATTCAGAGTGTGTGCACGTATGGAAGGTAGTACTGGTCTGGAGAACAGCTCGGATGCTGTTGTACCTCACAGGACTTTAACAAGGTACTTCAAAACTTCTGCCTTGAGCAGGGCTGACTTGGTTCACATTAGCCATCTGTTTGCATGCATTGAGAAGAGCGATGCTTCCACACTGCAGGCTTCCGGGGTCTGTGTTTTATAGGTCCTGACCACTGTCTTACTTATTTAGCTTCTCCACAAATACTTGTCAGTTGTGCTCTGTGCTAAGCAAAGTTGACTGGAGCATGTACTTTGGCCCGGAATATTCTGTAAAATAGCAAATAGCTTTCTATTTGAGTAAGGACCTCTGGGGCCCCACCCAGTACTTACAAGTTTATTCGTTGACTTTTGTGCAGGAAGAGTTGTTTACAACATGAAGGGCTTGTGGACAGGATCCATCTCTCTTTTGACCTTGTTTGTTTTCCTTTCCTCCTGTGACATTAATTATTTCCCAACCATGTAGGTTTTCTTTCTCCTCTTTTTTTTTTTTCCTAACTTAGAATTCATGCATGAGGCTGAAAGAGTCATGTGTGTATTTTTAGTTTTGTGTTATATTTTGTCTTGAGACTTCTGTTTCACAACAGGGTATTTCAGCCTTCCAGAGAACACTCTTTAGCCCACTGGGCACTTCTGATTATAGGGTGAAGAGCCAGTCTATAATCACCATGGCTATTGCTTTGTGGGTTTTGTAGGGTATCTGAGGAGCTTTAGATCCCTGAAGCTGGAATTTTGAGTAGTTGTAAGCTGCTTTGTAAATGCTAGGACCTGAACTTGGGTCCTTTGCAAGAACAGCAAGTGTCCTTAGCTGCCGAGCCATCTCCCTAGCCGCAGTTGTTGTCATTTTTATTATGCTTCTGTGCATGGCCCTTTAACTTTCAAAATGCCTCATTGTATAGCCTCTCATTTATCCTAATCACAGACCTATCAGATAAGCAGGTATTTTCATTTTTGTTTTAGCAGATGATAATACAATGGTACAGAAAGTTCTAGGAACAGCCTTGAGGTTGCATGGCCTTAAGAATAAAGCTGTTATCATCATGGCTGCCCAAGGATTCTGAAGCAGACCTGTGTAGTTGAGAAGACTGTATCATATTTTACTGACTCATTCCTTCCTTCAGAGAAAGAAAGATCAATCAATAAAGCCTGACTAGAAGCACTGGGCCATAGCACAGTCAAAAATTTCCCTAAATATTGTCATGAGTTGCCAAGCTCTTCTTCTTTCCTCTTGAACTATCATAAAGCATGATGGTTACTGCATTTGTGTGCTTTGCGACTTAAGTGCACTGAATTGAAATTTCAAATATAAAATTACAGGAAATTAGCTACTTTTCTCTTTTGTAAATGGAATTTTCATTTTTTTCTAATCACCGAGGAAGTACCAATTTTCCATGAATATGGAAATTGGTTGTTTTTTTTTTTTTTCCTTTAAGACTAACATTTCAAAATAGCCCTAATATTCCTGTATGAATTCTGACAAGGACATAAAGTCAAGCATCATGACTTTTATGCTGATGCTGTCAGCTCAATGGTACCCTCTGTGCAGTGCCTTATTTCTGATGAGATCTGGGCTGCCAGCATCCCACTTTTTCTATGAACAGAATCACCCCTTCCTTTATTAAAAACAGCAGAAACTCATGGAAACATGTCTGATGTCATTTTTGAATGCGAGGGAAAAGAATTTTGGAAGCTTCACATTTCTAAGGCATTTTTTTTTTAACTCTAGTTTTTCCCTTTTGACCTTCCTGAGGATGCATGTGGGTGTTAAATTGTTAGCAAAGGAAGGGTTCCTTGTAACTACAACCAAACACACCACACACACACACACACACACACACACACACACACACACACACACACTCATGATATGCTTTCCCACACAGTGGACTTGGCTCCGTGGCACTCTTGAGGAATGCTGAATGGAAAAGATGCAGGGTGTTTTTGATCTACAAAGAAACTCAGCCAGGACCTCTGCAGTGATGTTTACATATGCATTTGGGCTGGAAGACAATGAGTGTGGGAGGAGAGGGTGTGTCTGGAGATCATTTTTTTTTTTTCTCTTTTTAAAACTGCTAATATTGTGCTTATAAACTTCTAAACTTTTAAATATCGAAGAAGATGATGAAGTAAAAAGTAAAGGCTTTTCTTTCTCTTATCTCTTCTTACTCCTAAGACTCGGGGAAATGTTTGATGCCTGTCCCTTTTGAATTGGTACTATGAATTCAAGAGCTTTTTATTGAGAGTCACAATCTGTATTTATTTCTCTTAGGACTGAGAACTTGGTAAAAAATGAATCTTTTATACATATCATCCTATAACTTCTCTTTTTTTTCATTTGTAAATTTGTAAATTTGTTCTGTCTTGTTTTCCTGTTAGGTTAGAGTTCCAGGACTTGGCTTCTTCTGTTTAGGGTTGTATGCTGCTTCAAAGATCAAGGTTAAAAAAGAAAGAACTTATGGATCCTTATAAGCTAATACTCAGTTGCGTCTAAGACAAGAATCACTCTAAGGTTCCTTCCTGTGATAGTGTGTTCATTTACAGACACTCAAGGGAAGAGAACTTTTTAAAGAGCCCTAAAACATCATGTTTACCAAGTACACCAGAATCACCACTGTTGGGATCTTCATGTCTATATACACCGTTTTTGGTCCCTTTACGCGGGTTAGGAGCCACTGCTCTGGTGAAAGGGCTCCAACACTGCAACTGTGCCCCCTTCTTTTGGTGTTTTATATACAAACACATGCACATAGAGCAGCCCAGTATACTTTTTTGTAGTGTGGTCTTTCTGATGGTTACAAGCTATTTGCTACATGAGGCCTTGGCTCTCTGTTAGCCCACACATTATGTACATAGTACACATATGTACAGCGCTGCATGCAAATAAGGGTCTAGGGAATGATCAGAGACAAATGGATACTTTAATGAGGGGATGGTGAGAAGTCCTACATGTGATTAAAGGGGAGATGAAGGGGCCCTTAGGCAACCGTGTGGCATAATTTTCAGACTGAAAAAATGGTAGGCAAATCCAGCATAAACAGAATTCAGATAGATTGTTAACTACCAAGGGAAATGAACACTTGTCTTCTCTGTTTTGGCTTGGGAGATAGTATAAGATGTACGTGGAGAGAGAGAGTTGTCTGACACTGGCCAGGAGCTGCTACTTTACAGCACAATGTATCTGTAGTATACTTTATGGTATATAAATTACATCCAGGTGCATGATTTTGCATGACCACATCCTTACTCTAATGTTGGCAGTGAAGAGGAAGGTATATCTTCATCATACTAAAGGGGCCAGGGTTCAGAAAGGAGAGATCAGAAGACTGTATCATAGATCCAGAACATTGCACTCATTTCTCATGTATGTCTTTGTAGACTTGGCACCTGGGGTTTCTGCCTCTAAGCTTTGTGCTTTTTTATGTTAATATACAAATGTCTCAGGGACATACAATAGAGAGAAATAGGGATTATGGAAATTTCCTAAAAATGAATATGTGCTTTACAAGATTCTGCTTTATGTTTTTAAACATTGTGTGAGAAAAAAACACATACACACACAAACTCAACTCAGTATTTATCTTGAACCAAGTTTAGCAAACAGGCTTGAAATCTGTAACTCCAATTTTAGAAAAAATTTAGAGTTTTGCGTAATTAAAACAACCAAAGGAAGAATTTGCCTTTAAAATTGACAGCATATTTTGTAAAATGTTTTATAAAGTAATTTTAATCATTTACATAGCATATTGCAATATTTACTCAAAATGACATTGCGAGGTGATATTTTAAGCTTAGGTGAATATGGACGATGCCTGTTACAGCACATATTTGAACGGTTCTGTGTGGGTCTGCTCTCTTTGGATGCCAGTTCCCTCACTATCCCTTTGTTAGAAGACCTTGACTTTGTTAAGAGCACATTTGTCAATCCTGGTTAATTTTCAGGAACATAACTTCCACGGTGGTCCAAGCATTGCTGTTCACTGCCTGGAGAGTGAACGATTATAACTCATTTCCTCACGAATTTGGATTGTTTTCCCAATTAGTCAGTAATCACCATGCTGAGAAAGTACAGGGCAATGTGTTTGGATGAGGAGCTGGTAATTGGGAAAGTGCCTGCCCGAGAGTGGGAGCTGACTGAGGCTTGAAACAGTTTGGATTTCAAAAATGAAGACAGCAACACCTTTATGAAGCCACGATGATGAAAAGCCAGCAGACCTGCCTAGGGCAGGAACTAGAGGTTGAATTAGATATTGTACTCTTTTTTTTTTTTTTTTTTTTTTTTTTTGAGACAGAAGAGGTTTCTCTGTGTAGCCTTGGCTGTCTTAGACTCACTCTGTAGACCAGGCTGGCTTCGAACTCAAAGAGATCCGCCTGCCTCTGCCTCCCAGACTGCTGGGATTATAGGCATGTGCCACCACACATTTAAAAAGAAAAAAAAAAGAAGTTCTACATTTTATCCTCCACGATTTCTTCTGTTGCCCATGGGGAATGTAGAAGGAGCGATGATTTTTAGATGAGCATTAGCGCAATGTGGTTTAGTAGCAGCACAAAGGTCAGGGCCGCCTTAATACCAAGCCTGAGACTTGAATACTCTGCTCTCTCAAAGCAGCATCCTTGGCTCTGGATCACCCACTTCCGGTCCCCCATGGGATGGGGCCATCTCCGCAGCAAGCACATTTTGGAAGCATCCTCAGTAGTAAAGAGAAAGGCTGGTCTCCGGCCACACGCTAGGGTGTGAAGCAGAAATGGAAGGAACTACTTTAGCTTAGTGAGTGGAAAGAAACTCAACCGAAG
>NW_026593253.1:0-2924 GCF_907164565.1 Psammomys obesus | reverse complement strand
TGGTGGTGGTGGTGGTGGTGGTGGTGGTGGTGGTGGTGGTGGTGGTGATGCTGGCGCTGGTGCTGTTGGTCATTATTATGATAATGCTAATGATGGTCATGATGGTCATCATGATGATGGTTATGTAGTGATCACCTAGTAGTAAAAGCACCCTGGGATTTATACAGACTACACAACACACTACCTCTAAGCTGCATCCCCAAACCCTGCACCCATTCAAGAAGCTGGCAAGCTAGGACCCAGAGGCCTGCATGGACTAACCAAGGTCATGGAGCTTGGAAATTGCAAGTATGTAGTCTAAACCCAGGTCCATCATCTTGAAAACAAAAGTCCAGGGTCTTCCTCATTCCACCTGCCTGGGAAGGCTACTGCAGGTCTGCAAGAGGTCGGGGGCCACGTGGGTAAGAGACCAATTGTCCTAGGATGAGAGAAAGCTTTTTTTTTTTTTTCTTTTCAGAAATAAGATGTGGCCCCAGCCTTTTTCTTACTTCTTTTGGATTCAGGAAACAAGTGTTGAAAGGTAGGAGCCTTTGTTGGGAGCTGTAGTGTCTCACCCAAGAAAAAGCCAAGTCCCGCAGACAGATGGTAAAATTTCCAGCTTCCTTGGACTGACTCTGCAATCAGTGGCTTGGATGCTAGGGTGAAAGACAAAGTGAGGTCTCCTCCCATGTCCTTTTTTTCTACGGTTTCCTGAGAAGTGGAAGGGCTTCATGGCTAAATCATAGTACATAACATCCAAATTTAAGCCACCCCAACACATATTCCTCTGATCTCAGTGTCCTGGCCTCTAGTACTTCTTTGTCATGGTTGCATTTGGTAATGTAAGCACAATATCTAACATGCAAGCTGCCATAGAAGAACTTAAGACATGGTAGCTTATACCACCACCATCACTATCACCATCCTCATCACCATCACAACCATCACCATGATGATCATCATGATCATCATTAGCATTACCATAATAATGATCACCAGCAGCAGCAGCACCACTACTACCACCACCGTTACCACCACCGTCACCACCACCACCATCACCAGCAGCATGGTGATGGTTTGAATGAGAATAGGCCCCATAGGCTCATATGTTCGAATGCCTGGAGTTGGTGGCTGCTTAGGAAGAATTAGGAGGTATGGTCTTATTGGAGGAAGTATGACACTGGGGACAAACTCTGAGGTTTCAAAAGTCCACTCAAAGCCTGGTATCTCCTGTCCCTTTTTCCCTTTCTCTTTCCCTTTCCTCTTCCTCTCTCTAACTTGTGCTTGTGGATCAGGGGTAAGATCTCAGCTACTGCCCAGCACCATTCCTGCCCACCTGATACCATGCTCACCACCAGAGATCATGGACCTTAACTCTCTGGATTCATGATTCCTCCAATTAAGTGCTTTCTTTTATATGTTGTCTCAGTCATAGTGTTTTGTCACACCATAGAAAAGGACCTAAGGCAATCATCATCACCCAGTGTTTCATGTCTATTAACTGACTATATTTCGGTGATGGAAATTCCACAAGTAGGTGCCTCACTCAAAAGTTAATGATGGTAAAACAATCTCACTTATCTAACTGCTTTGCCTTAGCATTACTTGATTGATGAGGTGGGTTATTTTGGGGGAAAAAATCAGCCAAGTTCTTAAGAACATTATCACTGAAAGGTTTCTATGGCAACACACACCTGAATGTTCCAGAGGGAGGGCACACAGGGAGGAGTTCAGAATAATCACAAGATGGGGTCCTCCCACTCCTCTGTTTCTGGCTGTGTTCCTCCAGCCCCAACTGTTCCACCCCTGGGTGAAAAACTGGCTTCATTCAAAACTCTTCAAAACCTTGGCACAGTTCTGTGGAAAAAGTGCTATTCTTTCCCCCTTCCTATAGACATAAAAGTGAGGCTCGGAGAGGTTAGAGCTTGGCCAAGGTGAGTCAGCTAATCAGGTCCTAGTGATTTGGACCTTTGAGATTTTACTTGTCAAACTAGAGGTGTATGGCTGAAGCAAGTTTCTCAGGATCATGCTAGACTGCTATGGTGAGTTCCTGTGCACTGACCTATGTTTAGCATCTTAACCTACAGGAAGCAAAGAATCTCCCTTCCCCCACCATCATAGCTGTGAGTGTCCCCAAAGCATAGGCATTGTATTGCTCAAAACTCCTCCTGAGGCTGGCAAGATGGCTCAAAGAGTAAAGGTACTTGCTGCCAAGCCTGATGACCTGTGTTCAGATCCTCAACACCTGCGCAAAAACACCTAGCATGATGTACATGCCCATCACCCCAGTGCCTAGGGAATGGAAACAGAGCCCATGGACCCGATGGCCAGCTAGAATGGGCAGAACAATGAATGACCCCCAGGTTCATGGAAAGCCTTGTGTCTTAGTTATTTTTCTATTGCTGTGAAGAGATACTATGCTCAAGGCTACCTATAAATGGAAGTTTGCTTACAGTTTCAGAGGATTAGTCCATGACCATCCTAGTGGGGAGCTTAGCAGCAGAAAGGCAGACATGGTGCTGGAGAAGGAGCTGAGAGCTACACCCTGAACTGCAGGTAGCAGGCAGAGAGAGACCCTGTTTCAAAAACTAAAGAGTGATTAAGGAAAACATCTGACATCAGTCTCCGAGCTACACATGTATATCTTCACACACATATATTCTCACATACATGTTTAGTCTCTCACACATACAGGATCATGTACATACATCATACACCCATACTGTAGTGATATGAAAGAGACTGTTCCCCATAGGTCCAGATATGTGAACACTTGGTCCCCAGTTGTGACATGGTTTGGGGAGGTTTAGGAGGTGTAACTTTGGAGAAATTATGTCACTGGGACTTTAAGAATCAAAGGTCCTCAGCCAAGGCTACACAGAGAAACCCTATTTCAAGGAAGAAGAAGAAGAAGAAGAAGAAGAAGAAGAAGAAGAAGAAGAAGA
>NW_026593252.1:0-15771 GCF_907164565.1 Psammomys obesus | reverse complement strand
AAGAAGAAGAAGAAGAAGAAGAAGAAGAAGAAGAAGAAGAAGAAGAATTATTTATTAAAGGTCCAGCTTCCTTCCGGTTTGTCCTCTGCTTCTTGCTTGCCTTTGAGGATGTGCACCCTTGCCCCAGAGCCGTGCCTTAAACTTGCTGCCCTGCTTCCTCAGCATGATGGATTTCTATCCCTCTGACACCCTAGGTTCAAATAAACTCTTTCTTCTATAAGTCACCTTCGCCATGACATTTTATTGCAGCAACAGAAAATAACTAACACACACATACCACTCACCATACACCCCACACCACATACTCACCACATACTTACACCATGCACACACACACTCACCACATACACACCACACCCACCACACATAGACACACACCACACACATTCTCCCACACACACCTAACACACCCAAACAAAGAAATGAAAACCACGAGAGAGAGAAAGCCACTGACCCTCAGCATTCTTTGTCTTGGCACAGCCACCTGTCCCCTGTTGCTCTGAGAGTCAGCCTGGGGGCTCCTTTTGGCCTCTTGAACCTGCTCAGTCTGAAGGATCAGGAGAAGTCCTGAGGGGGGTTGGCCAGTGAGTAGTGGTGGGTAGCTGAAGTCCTCCAGCTCCCTTCCTCCTGGGTGGGCTGACTGGGGTGAGTATCCCACACTGGCCCCAGCATTCCCATGAAGATGGAATCCCAGTTCCCCTCCCCAGTCATTGGCTAGGGAATCTGAATGCCAACATCAACTCAAGAAGTCTCCCACAAATAAAGCACTCAGGTGCTTGTCTCAAGGTCACCTGCTTCTTCAGGAAGACAAATTGTAATTCTGATGATTATAGTAATACTCACCACATTGGCTAGCCTCATTCGGAACTTCCTGCCTGTCAGCCATCCTAGTCCTCACCACAAATTCTAAGACATTTCTGTCACATAACACGCAATACATTGCACCCACATGTATTAAAACGATCAGCCCCACTTTGTTGATCAGAGCTTACTGAGGCTTGGAGATCCTAGGTGATCAGTGTAAACCCACACAGTATTTTTAAAAACGTTTCTTTTTCATTCTGTATACTTGTCTGTGTATGGATATGTGCATGTGGGTGGGGGTAGCTGCAGGGACCAGACGAGGGCATTGGATCTTCTACAGCTGGAGTTAAAGGCAACTGTGAGGTGCCAGATGTGGGTGTTGAGAACTGGGGAGTTCCAAGGGCAGTGCATTTGCTTGACCGCTGAGCCATCTCTCCAGCCCCTTATACAAGTCTTTATACAGCTAGAATTATGAGCTCAGATTTGTATAACTACACAGTTCAAGGGCATACGCTTTGTGTCACACTGTTTCCTCTGGTGGGGGAGTTGTTTGTGTTTTGTCTCTCCTTGTGTGTACAGGAGGGATGGGGAGAAGACAGACTGTTTGGATTTTCTGATCCTGTGCGATAAAAGCTCCAACTTGGCCTGGGTTTTAGCTGCTGTGAAATTTCAGCAGCAAGGTTCTGGACAGCTCCCCAGGGCAGCCACTTTCCAGGAAGGGGAGCTGTAAGACAGCAGACCGATTAGTAAGCATAAATAGATTATTCCGTGTGACAAATGGCACCAGGAAAAAAAAAAAGTCCTCCAGGAGCTCACGAGACACGTCAGGCTGTTCTTTCCAGCAGTGATGATTGAAGGAAGGTCTTCAAGTGTCCAGACAAATGCTCTCCCACTCAGCGTCATGCTCAGCCCTCCAGCAGTGAAGATGACACTGGGAATCATATCCCATCTGACCTGAGACTCCCTAGAGATGTAAAGATGGTGCTAGACTTACAATGGGGTTTAAAGGACAACCCCCTTCTCCCAACCCCCACCAGCAGGGCCATGAAACAGACGCAAAGTTTCCAGAAAACTGCTGTTCATGGAATTCTGGAAAGCAGCCAATCTCCATTACAAACCGCGGAACATGGAGGTTGCAAAAACAGATAACTCCCACCCTGAAGTTTGGAAAAACAGTTTACTCAAAAAAGCAGTTTCTGAGCCTATCAAAGTCAGACCCTCCCACAACTCCCTGTTCTCAAATACAAAAACCTATTCTCAACCCTATGTGGTATGTTCTCCAGACCCCCCTCCCCTCATTCTCCCCCCACATAAGGAGCCACAGAGTTTGGAGACATCAGCCTCTCACACTAATGAAAGTTTGTGCTTGATGTTTTGAGGGTGAACCAGGTGCTTTATTTTCCTCCACTGACTTACTACTTACAGGGTTACCTTGTGATAGATCCATCTTAAGTTGAATTTGTCAGGAAGTCCAAAATAACATACCTCAATCCTACCCGGTGTGAGAGCTAAACCTAGCCTGCCTTAAACATGCTCAGAAGACTTGCATCAGACCACATTTGGGTAGTCACCTAACACAGCCTCTCACATTCAAGAGCTGACTATCTCATCTGTTGAATATTGCATTGAACGTAAATAACATACCTGTGTTGAGCTTGCTGTCAGCACACACAACTGAGCGTGAACCTGGCCTGCAGAATGTCAAAGACACTGAACTAATGTTACTGGCTGTGACTGAGGGGTGTCGAAGCTATGGGGCCATCAGTTTCTGTCTGGGGCACTGCAGATTGCTGCTGCCCAGTGTCACGAGGCCATTACATCATGTTAACCTGAAAATATATATCAAAGTTCAAAAATCACTGTACAGTTTCTATTGGATGCACATTGCTTTGATCCTATCATAAAGTGAAAAACTATAAACTGACCTGTGGCAACTTGGAGACTGACTGCATTGTCAGGAATTTGTGGTAGGTGTGAGGAGGACATCTCCAGGCACAAGACAAAAGGACCTAGGGTGTGCGTAGCATCTCCCATGTTCTTGGAACCCCATACACATTGTTGAGTGCACCTCGCCTGCTTGCTGACATTTCAAGACAGCCATGGCTGCCCTGTGCATTGTCTGCACAGCAGCAGGAGGGAGGCGTGGCCCAACTGCAATTATTCCAGTGTGTTCTGTGCTGGGGTGGGGACAGTACAGTTCTCCCCTGTCCTGCTCTCTCCTCCCTGGCTCTTTCTTTTCAAGACAGAAACTCTCAATAGCCCAGGCTGGCCTTGGACTGGTGGGAATCCTCCCGCTTCGGCCACTCAAACTCTGATATTACAAATAGTGTGTGCCACTCAAGTTTTGAGAAGTTTGGGGTGAGGGTCTGGGGGTGGGTCTCATGTAGCTCAGGCTAGCCTAAAACTTGAGGGTGACACTTGGACCTCCTATACCCACTTCCTGAGAGCTGGAATTAAAAGTATGTACCTGGCTCATGGAGTGCTGAGAATCAAACCCAGAACTTCAAATAAGCTAGGTAAGGGCCCTAGCAACTGAATCTCCCCAGCCTTCTGCCATGGTGTCTCTCTCCAGCTGGAAGCTCTGAAAAGTCCCAGTTATCACAGTAACACCAGAAAAAAGCAATGACATATGGGTGCCATGCCAGTTGACCAGCAGCTTCTACAAGGTACAGCCCAACTATAAATGCTGTTGTGTCTTACTGGGTCTCTCAGATAAGAAAAGGGAGAGGCAGCCCAGGTCTTCTAGGACCCTAGCCATGGAAGCAAGATGCATGGGAATAAAAGGAAAACCCATGCAAGGCTCTGTCTTCATACTCAGGCCTCAGCTAAAATGTCACACAGCTCCAGATGACTGAAGCACTGCCCAGCCTTGAGTAAGTTCTCTTATATTTCTTCCTCCTGAGCACTTAAAAAAAAATGGAGCCAGTCATGCTGATATACACTTTTAATTCCAGCACTCAGAAGGCAGAGGCAGGTGGATCACTGTGTGTTCAAGGCCGGCCTGGTCTACAAAGTGAGTCCAGGACAGACAGAGCTATTATTCAGAGAAACCTGTCCTGAAAAACAAAAGGGGGTGGGGGTGCCTAGTTTTTTCTTCAAGATAGTCCTATTCTATAGCCTAGAACTTACTACATAGCTCAAACCTGAAGCAACCCTCCTGCCTCCTGAGTGCTAGGATTGCAAGAGTATGCCACTGTAGCCAGCTCTCCTTCTGAGTACCTAGTAGAAACTAATTCCCTTAGTTACAAAATTCTAACTTTTCACATACTGTATCCCAACTCCTGATAGGGGTACTTCCAGAGGGAGGCTTCTGGGGACAGAGCCTCAAATCCCAAAGTTATCATCTAAAACAGAATAGTTACTAAATGCATTAAGTGTTGTGTGGATGAAAATAATAATAATCAAGACACTGGAGAGTAGTTAAGAGTGCTTCCTGCTCTGCAGAGGACTCTTGGTTCCTAGCACCAATATTAGGTGACTTACAGCTGCCTGTGGTTCCAGCTGCAGGGAATCAAACATCCTTTTCTTGCCTCTGAGGGTGCACAAGCATGGTACCCACAGAAAGACAGATGCATATGCAAATAAATAAAAATAATGAAATAAGTGAGTGAACTGGTTTGACTGAGAGTGGCCCCATAGGCTCATATGCTTGAATACTTGGTCCTCAGTTGGTGGGGTTATTTGGAAAGGATTAGGGGGTGTGGCCTTATTGGAGGAGGTGTGTGGATGGGCTTTAAAATTCCAGGCCATTTCCAGGTATCTCTCTATCTCAAGATGTGAGCTCTCAGCTACTGCTCTAGGGCCATGTCTGCCTGCCTGCTACCATATGCCCTGCCGTGATGGTCAGGAACTTAAAACGTAAGTTTCAAATAAACTTTCCTCTACAAGTTGCCTCAGTCATGGTATCTTATCACAGCAATAGAAAAGTAACTAAGGCAGTGAGTGAATTAATGAACTCTAGTCATCCTTCCGAATCAGGGAGGCAGCCTACTAGAACTATGCAAGCAAAGGCTGCACAGTGTGAAGTCAGATAGGGTAGCCCCCCTCCTTGTAATCCCAATATTCGGGAGGCAAAGGCTGAAGGGCCACCACAAGCTCAAGGCCAGCCTGGGCTACATAGTAGCCTCTAGGCCAGCTATGACTGCATAGAGAAACCCTTTCTCAAAAAAAGTTATAAAGTGTCTGTTCCGGCTAGGGGCCAGGAGAAATGTCTCTCTTTTATACCAGTGACCCATTACATTGCCTACTCTTTACTGCAACTAAACAATCAACACTATTAGCCATTTTAATTATTTTCAAGTAAACAGTGGAGCTCTGAAAGCATAGTCATGGTGTTGTACACTGAGCCATAACTATCCATTTCCTCACCACCTCCTGGAAACCACACATACACACAAACAGAGAGCGGTTTGGGGGGGGGAGACACCAGTGTGGAGGTGCAACCCTTTAGTCCCAGTACTCAGGACACAGAGGCAGGATTTTGAGTTCCATACCAACCCGGGCTACATACCAAGACTTTTCAAAAACTGGGGTGAGGGTAGAAGGCTTGGAGAGATGGCTCAGCAATGCAGATCATTGGCTGCTCTTCCACAGGGCCTGGGTTCAATTCTCAGCACCCACATGGTGGGTCACAACCACCTATATTCCAATACCAGGGAATTCAACATCCTCGCTGGCCTCCATGAGCACCAGGCACACACATAGCACACAGACATACACACAAGCAAAACCAACCATACATTTTTTTAAATTGTGCAGTGGGTGTAACTTAGTTACTATAGGGCTTGCTTCAAATGCGTTAAGCTCTGTGTTCCATCCACAGCACCACATTAAACTAGCATTTGGGAAGCAGAGGCAGCAGGATTAGAAGTTCAAGGTGTTTATTTTGTTGCTGCTGCTGTTGTTTTGTTTTGACAAAAGCTTGAGTTTGCTGAAAGAAGAGTTTGGACTCTCTGATGGAGAAAACACCTCC
Source organism: Psammomys obesus (assembly GCF_907164565.1). Taxonomy (NCBI): domain Eukaryota; kingdom Metazoa; phylum Chordata; class Mammalia; order Rodentia; family Muridae; genus Psammomys; species Psammomys obesus. The sequence goes on along the minus strand of NW_026593252.1, from coordinate 9,995 downwards.
ATCAGACTGGCCTGTGAGCAAGTATATGGGGTATTTTCTCAATTACTGACAACTGTGAGAGGGCCTAGGACCTTCAGTGGTCCTGAGTGGTATAAGAAAGCAGGCTGAGCAAGCCATGAGGAACAAATCTCCAAGTAGGGATCCCCCATGGCCTCTGCTTCAGGTACTGTCTCCAAGTTCCAGCTTGCCTTTCCTTTATAATGGACTGTGCTGTCAACTGGAATTAACCTTTCCCAGCCCAGGTTGTTTTGGGCCATGGTGTTTATCACAGTGGTAGAAACCTAACTAGAACACAGTCAAAGGCTTATCCCTAAGTACCTGTCCAGCCATCACAATACAATGCTGCAATTAGTTCAATTCACAGTATTGAAGGACGAAACAGGAGAAAGAGTGAAAAGAAGAAGAAAAAAACAAAAACATTGCAAATTCAGATTTCAGGCACAATGGCTATAAAACTAACATTTTTATAGTTTTAGATCTAAAATCAGTTGGTCTCTGCTTTCCCAGCACTGGAATTACAGGAATGCGCGACCACGCCTAGATCTTTGTTGTCCTTGGTTGTTTTGTTTTTAGAGTCAGCCTCAGCTGGCCTGAACTCATCATATAAGACGGTGCTGGCTTCCTACACACAGAGATCAGCCAGCCTCTGCATCCCATCATCATCACCATCACCACTATCCCCCATTCCACCCCACCTTCTTCCCTCCCCCGCACCCCGGGCTATGCTGGATTTTTTTTTTTAACCTGGGCTTTAGGGATTGAACTCCGGCAGGCCCAGGCCAGAGTGTTTTTGAGGCAAGCACTTCACTGACTAAGCCATCTCCCTGACCCCTTAGCCTTTTGAGTGCCTGCAGTGCCGAGCAAAGCACAGGCCTGGCAAACAGATGTTTTCTTGTTCAGACAAGTTCCGGGTCTCTGGGCCTCAGTTTCTTCTTCTTTGGGAGTGGTGTGGTGGTGGTGGGTGTTGCTATCTCTGATTGAAACCCAAGCTCCTCTTAAGCTCCACATTCTCCACTCTTCACCTGCATCCTGAAGTGGTGTCCCACCCCGTCCCCCACCCCTCAGCCAGAGCGGCCCTCCAAGGACAGACAGTGAACATAGGGGAGTACTCCAGAAGGGCTCTGGAAAGCACTCGTGGAACCCCCAAAACAACACGGGTCCCAGCAGCAGGGAACCTGCAGGACTGTGGGACTGAACATGCCTGCAGCAGCTGATGGTTTTCTTCATGAGTGGCAGAGCGAAGCTATTTGAGAATCAGCTTGCAAAGCACCTGGCTCTAAACACCACTTTCCTACTCCTGCAGCAGCTTCGCTCCCTTGGGAGCCCCGAGGTAGGGCCCCACACTGCCTTCCAGGCAAAGCTGAGTGAAGGCTGAACAGATGAATGAGATGAGCCGTGGGCCCTATCCTCTGCGGGCATTGGCTCCGGACAGAGCAAACTTTTTCTCCCAAGAGCACATGGCAGCTGCTCCGCTCTGCCATGACAGCACCACCGAGCATGCAGAAATGAGTGTGTGGCCGTGTTTGCTCGTGTTCACTGAAGTTTTTATTTCTTATCACGTTCTCAGGGGGCTTTTCTCAGATTTTTCTCCACCCATTTAAAATATAAAGCCTAGGTTTAGTTCAATTTCATACAAAAATAGATGAGTTATGGGCTCTTAATTCCAGCACTAAGCAGTTTGAAGCAAGAGGAATCAGGAATCCAGAGCCAACTTGGATGACATAGTGAGACCCTATTGAAGTAAGTGTCTCTCAGTGCATTTGGCCCGTGAGCTAGTTTGCCAATCTATGCTTAGATGTTTACTTTGCTGCTTTTGTTTTTCAATCTTTCAATTTTAACTATTTTTTCTTAGCAGAGGAAGATGCCTGTGTATATTTAACATTATAGAATAATAATTAGAATAACTAGGTCTTAGTAAAGGGAGATGTGGCAGCACAGACTCATAATCCCAGCACTCGAGGAACTGTGTCAGCAAGACTGAGCCAGGTGTGGTGGCACCGACCTGTCATTCCAGGGCTCCGGAGGCAGATGCAAGAGGATCTCTGAGTTTAAGACAAGCTTGATCTACAGAATGAGTTCCAGGACAGCCAGAGCTACATAGAGAGCCTGAAAATAACAACAAAGCAATTGTTAAAAGTTTGAGACCAGGCTGGGTTATATAGCTAACAACAATAAAATAGCAGTTTGAAAAACAAAGTAAAATTATAATGATTCATAATTTCAGTATGCAGAGAGATATCTATTTCTGCTAATGAGTATTATTTACCCATTTTGCCTCTCCAGCTAGCTACTTGAATCATTTCTATCTAATATGATAACTACTCATTTTGTGTTGCTTGTCCATTTTCAGTGTGCAGGGGGTAACAGTTGAGACACAGTCTCAGAGTCTCACAAGGTCACCCATGGTGACCTACAATTTGATAAATAGCCCAAGCTGGCCTCAGACTCATGGCAATCCTCCTGCCTTAGGCTCTTGAGTGCTAGGATTATAGGTATCAGCTCATTTTATGGAGTGGACATCTCATGTATTTCAAGCAGGTTTCAAATTCAGTTTTGGATATCTGATCCTTCTGCCTTGACTTCCTGACTGGTGAGATTATAGGCATGTACCATAAGATTTATTTATTTATTTGTGAATTTATTTATTTATGGTCAGAATCTCACTATGTAGCCCTGACTGTCCTGGAACTTGCTATGTGGACCATTCTGGTCTCCAACTCACAAAGGTCTGCCTGCCTCTGCCTCCCCAGTGCTGGGATTAAAGGTGTGTGTGCTAGCAAGCCTGTAAGATTTTTTCTTTTAAATAGAAATGTCCAATTTCTCTCAAGGATGACTGAGATGAGGCTGATCCAGCAATATGTGAAGTTGTGCAATTCCTTGAAAGTTCACAGATAGTGTGATGCAGGCAGAGCCATCTTGGTAGGTAAAAAATAAATACAAATAAAAATGTTTCCATTCTTTTGCTTTAATTTACCTCTCTTTGGAAAGTACACATTGGCCATTTGTTTTCTTCAGGCAGATCTTGAGCTATAAACAGACTATCAACAGGCTTAGGTATTAAGGAGAACTTGCTAGATTTATGACACACCCGTCAGAAAATTCCTCAGACACGATGACAGGATGAACACAGCAAAGTGACGGATAGTGCCGTCTGGGTTCCCAAGGAACCGAGGCTCTGGACTTTTTTCCATCTGCTCCTTTGACTTATTCTACTCATTGTTTCTTTGTGGTTTGTTTAAGGTGTTGCTGTAAATTGCTTATTTTGAGGTATTTTATTTCTTTGTTTACTTCAGCCCTATCTCGATCCCTTAGTTTCTAGGTTTATAATTCATGGCTAACTAGATATGAGGCCACTTGGATTCCTGGACTCAAGAGGAACCTCTAAGCTCTACAAGAGTTAACTAGACCATAAAACAGTTGCCTAGGATAAGCTTAGCGATGGTTAAATGTTTGTGCCTTTGATTTCTTTTTTTAATGAATGATTACACCTTCTGTCGAAATAAGTTTCGAAAGTCGTAGGACCATAAGAAATGAGCAAGCAATTGAGCAACTGTCCTCCCAACACACTTCATCCCATCAAACCAAAATAAACCCTCCTTCCCCACCCCCACCCCCAAAAAAGAGGAGGGAGCCAGGCATGGTGGCACACTTTTAATCCCAGCACTCTGGAAGTAGAGGCCAGAATGATCTACCTAGTGGGTTCTAGAATAGACAGGGCTATATAGAAAGACCCTGTCTAATAAACAAATAAATAAATGAAACAAGGAAGGGAGAAAAGGAGAAAGGAAAGGAGATGGCTCAGCAGCTAAAGGCACGTATTGCGCTTGCAAGAACCCTGAGTTCCATTCCCAGCACCCAGCTCACAACCACCTGTAACTTACAGCTCCAGGGAATCCCAGTACCTCCAATGGATACACACACACACACACACACATACACACACACACACACACACACACACACACACCCTGAGAGAGAGAGAGAGAGAGAGAGAGAGATGATTAAAATAAAATAAATCTTTATTTTTTAATGAAAGAAAATGTGTGGGACTCACTCACATACTCTTTTTAATTAGTTTTCACTGCTTTTTCAATCTTCCGAACGCAGCTTTACTGCGTCTAAAATCTCATGTGTACTCATAAAAGAGATACAACCAACATTGCCTCCCTTTATCGTTGAGGAAGCGAGGAAGAGGAGGGAAGAGGCCTGCCCTGGGTCGTAGTCTGACTCCGTTTGCGCTCCTCTCATTGCCCCGTTGTGCGCCACTGTGGCGAGAAGGGCTGAGGGCACCGCAGACTGATGCTTCAGCCCTCATTTCAGGGCCCGGGATTCCCAGGTTCCAGAGACCAGATCCGGAGCACTTGGGCGGGGGGTGGGGGTGGGGGGCGCACAGGTACATTCATCAGCGGCCCCGGATCTTAAAACGGTGAAGTGGGGTGGAGGTACAATGAAGGTTCACGTTAAATTAGACTGTAGAGCCTCCCCGCCTACAAGGAAACAACTCCTAGCCCCAATCTGACTCGCTGGGGGACCCTCCGGCTGCCTCTCTCCTAGCCCCTTCCTCCGGCCCTCGCGGCCCTCCTCCGAGACCCCCGGGCGCATCCTACCCGCGGAGGTCGGACTCTGCCCCGCCCCGCCTTCCCCCTCCCCCCGGGGGCGGTGGCCCATGGAGGGCGCTTCCATTGGCTGGAGTGCAAGCAAGGGCCAGAGGCTGTGGTGCTGATTGGCCGGAGCAGCTCTGCGAAGCTTGGGAGCCTGGCGAGTCGCTGGGGGAAGCCGAGCAGACGCCAGGAGCGGCGGAGAGCATCAGAAGGTGCTCGCGCTTGTCGGACCCGCAGATCGGAGCCTGTAGATCGCTGCCGGGGCCTGGAGGTAAGTGCGAAGCGTCCGGACGCGTATGGCTGGCCCTTCCGAGGGAAGCCCTGCACCGGGGAAGACAGAGCCGGGCATCTTCCTCTAGAATTCGGGCCCTCCATCCAACCAGGACTCGGGCTCCTGCCCCGAAAGAAATGGTCTCCCACTCCCCAGGCCCCAGAAAGCAAAACAGATTAGTGTAACCTTCAGAAATCGAGCCGGCCACTGGCTGGAGGGGAAAACCCCTCCCTTGTTTAACCCTTGGAATAGAATGCAACCCCCCCCCCCCAAGTGGAGTCCTGCCTCCCAGTTATCTAGACCCTCTCCCATCTTCTCCCATTCCTAATAAACTAAGTTAAGGTCTCTTCCTTCTCTCTCATCCCTGTCTCCTTGGGATGTTGAGGTCACAGCTCATATAGAAGGGTCTCATCCCTCCCCGACTGTAAAGTCCTGGAGAATAAGACTCTGTCATCAACAAGGACATCCCAGGCCAAATCACCTGCATCCCCATCCCAGAAACGAGGTTCTGGATTCTGGGGACAGATGAATTCTGTTCTATCCCTATGAAGACCCTTCCCCACCCTAGGAGAGGCCACATGCCCCCCCCACCAAAGGCTTTAAGGGGCCTTTCCTTCCCAGGCCTAGAGCTCCTTTCAGGAGCCTTCAAACTCTAAGAACACAGAGGGCCTTGCACTGCAGGACCAGCAGGCACCCCTTTCTGCCCCCCACTTCCACCAGCATAAATATAAAGGGCTGTTATTCAGTCTTGCCCTCCCGAGGCAGGTCTCTCTAACCCTGGGCAAAGGCGCATCAACATAGAGGAGGGCTGTCGGCCCACTTCCAAGGGTCCCCTCTTTGGTCTTGGGTCTGCCCCATCACCTCCTGTGGCTGATGCCAGATGGGATTCCCTGGGCATTAGGCCAAGAGAAGAATGCTGCCGGGCTTGTCCACTGGTCTGCGGACAGTGCTGGCTTCGCTGTATGGCTGCCCTCATCGCGATTTGGTGGGGACAGATCAGGAGATGGGAAAGCAATGAGTCTTGGCTTGTTCCCTGGACCTGGGCACTGTGACTTAGGATGGGGAGAGATGTGTTTCCTGAAGGCCAGAGGACAGCTCTGGGAGAGATATGACCCTGTCTGCAATTCTAAAATGTAAAAGAGCATCTACATTAAGACTGGCCATTTGTTTGGTAGTTGAACAAACTGAGGCACAAAGAGAGAGAGGGACTCACTCAAGGTCACCCAGCCAGTCTTTGACAAAACCAGTGTAGCTCCTACAGGGTCACCGGGACACCCCAACACTAGCTCCAGTCTTCACACCGAGCACCGTGTCCTCACTCATCACAGGACATAGCAACACTGAGAAAGTGAGCTCAGAAGGAGCAGAGCTTTTAGAATGCCTGTTACCTGCCATAGGCTCTGGCGGAACCCCTTCCTGGGGTCTTAATGGGTTTCTGCCTTGTGCCTACTGCTGAGCAAAGCTTGCCAAAATCCAGATCAATGCACTAGAATTGATGTTATCGGTTACAACATCCTAGAGCCCAGGCTACCGCGGGGACATCAGCTGCATGGCTGGGTTTGCTCCAGGAAGGGGTGCCCGAGGGAGTTGCACCCCTTTCCTCTCTGCCTCTGCTCACTCTCTCTGGTTCCCATTTTCTGCAGTAATGGCTTGTCTATTCTTAGAGTCCTGCGCCCGTTCCTGACACATGGGTGATTCTGTAGGACCCTTTAGATAAATAAGCAGTAGTGACTAGACCCCGCTAGATGAGAGAATCTGGGGTACCAACTCTCCTTGTCCTTCCTCTGTCCAGCTTTCAGCTGGAGGTTGGGTAGCTACCATACCTCAGAATGAAAAATGCAGAAATGAGAATGTTGTTTTCATCTGCTTCTTGGTGTGTGATATTGGGGAGATTTTACTCTTTTTTTTTTAGGCAATCTCACATAGGATGGGCTAGCCTCCTCCTCACTGCATGGTGGAGTGAATGACCTTGAACTTCCGATTCTTCTGCCTTCACCCCCTGAATTCTGGGATTGCATGAATTTACCACATCATCATAGCCAGTTTCCATGCAGTGCTGAGGCTGCAGTGAAGGGTACATGCTGGGCCAGCACTCACCAACCAACTGACCTTTGACCTTTGGGAAAGTTTTTCTTTCTGTGTTGCTTACCCTCAGGATGAAATAAGTTGATCCTCAAAGCATATAACACAGCTATATATAATAGTGGTCACAAAGTCAAGTACAAGTCAATTCAAGCCGAGCGGTAGCAGCACACACCTGTAATCACAACACTTGGGAGGCAGAATCAGGCAGATCTCTGTGAGCTTGAGGCCAGGCTGGTCTACAAAGTGAGTTCCAGGACAGCCAAGGCCACACAGAAAAACCCTATCTGGAAACCCCATCTCAAAAAAAAAAAAAAAAAGAAAGAAAGAAAGAAAGAGAGAGAGAGAGAGAGAGAGAGAGAGAGAGAGAGAGAGAAAGTCAATGCAAACTGGTAGAATGTGGCGGTAATGCCTATAGATGTGCCTGGGAACCTCTGTCTTAGACAGGCCAGCAGGACAAAGGCAATGGACAAATAGGCCATTGGAGAAAAGTGAGGCTTTCAGAGAAACAGAGTGTGTGGAGTGGGTTGCAGACCTTAAAGCCAGTTGGAATCTAGTTTTAGCCATCTATTGGCTACTTCTGTCTGGGGAAACATGAGCAGTCATTGGCTTCTCTGAGCCTGGGTTCCTGTCTTTAGCCTGGAGGCGTGGGCATCAGGTAAGGCGTAGCCTCCATTGAGGGTTCCTATTCTTAGCATCACTGTCATTTTGAGTTGGGTGAGTCTCAGTAGTGAGTTTATTATCTTTGTTGCACTTTACACACTAGATGCCAGTAACGCTGCCTCAGTTGATAGAAAAAAAAATACCTCCTGCTAGGAAAGAGAGGGCTTAGTGGGTATAATGCCTGGTCTTTAAGCTTGGGGATGTGAGTTTGCATCCCCAGCACCTACCTAAAAGCCAGAGTAGACAGCTGGGAATGGAGACAAGCAGATCCCTAGCCAGCCAGCCTTGCTGAAAGGGTGAGCTCCGGGATCAGTGAGAGACTCTGTCACAAAGACTAAGGTGAGTACCAGTAAGACTCCCCATGATGACCTCTGACCTCCACACATGCATGCGTGGGTGAGCACAACCACACACACACAGCACACACATATACACCAACTACACGCGCGCACACACACACACACACACACACACACACACACACAATCTTCAGGTGACTAAATGTCTGATTGAGAGCAAATGTGGCTTCGAACATGGCTGGTGTTTGAGCTAAGCCACCTCCCTTCGTAACAGCTCCTTGCTGTGGTTTCTCCGTGACGGGAGGGTGAGGACTGTTCAGCTGCTAAGCCTCCTGACATCACTGTCACCTCAGCCTCTCTTTTCAGAAGGACTTTGCCATTTTCAGAGCTCCATTAGGAGTCCTAGTTTATACACTGTGGAGATGGAAAGCCTTGTCTGAGAGATCACCCCTTTCCCCACAGAGGCCAAAGACATGCTCCAGGAGAAGACCTTGAAATTTATTACCTCTGTTTCCCTATGTGGGAAGGGGTTTGTACACGCCACAATATGCTTGTCGAGGTCAGAGGACAACTCTTTTAGGGGTGGTTCTCCCAGGACAGGCTTGGCAGCACGTGCCTTTGCCTGCTTGCTGAGCCAAGAATGCAGTTTTAGACACCATCCTGTTCTAGAGACTTTCTCAGCAGGGTGTGAGGCACTCTCTCATACAGTTTAAACTCCAAGGAGATGCAGCAGCCCACCATCAGGGAATCTGCTCCAGCGATGTCCCCCATGTGTGCAGATGACCTAGCAGCACCCACTCGTCATCCCAGTCAGGGAAGGGGCAGGATCCTGGTGTGCCCCAATGGAGAAAGGAAGACTCTTTTTGGAAGAATGAGGTAGATTTAGGCCCCAAGCCTGGAAAGGTCTCAGAAGTGTATAATTTAGTGAAATAAAATCACTGGGTCAATATAAAGAGGATGGTCTTATTTTTTAAATCATAATATACATATACAGAAGAAAACGGGTAGTTAGGGGCCAATGGGCTGACCCAGTGCGGGGAGGAGGCTCATCGCCAACAGCCTGAGTTCCATTCTAGGATCTACATGGAGAAGGAGAAAAACAACCCCTAAAAGTGGTTCTCTGGCCTCCACAAGAATACCATGACACACACACACAGATAAATGTACTTAAAATTTTTAAGAAAGTGAATCACTGTCTTAGCACATCAGACAGCTCATCAGCCTGATAGAAAGGAAAGAAAAAACAAAACAAAACAAAACAGTTAGGGAAATGAGTCCTGAAAGGGGGGCCCTGCTGTTCAAGAGGGAAGAAGGGGAGCCCCCAGCCAGCTTCTCTTTCTTTTCTTCCTTCCAAAGCCCAGGAGTTGACCTGATTCATACCTGATGTTGCCAGTGGCCAAAGCTGGGACCTTCTGGGCTTCCAGAGAGTTCTGGGGCTCAGAAACAGGAAAGAGAGACATCATGTGTACCGGCTGAGGCTGTGGAGCTGTGTCTTGACCTGCCTGGTTGTGGATTGTGCTTCTCTTTGCAGCTGCTCTAATCTCTCGGAGCCTTGTTGCCCCATCCTAACATGGGGTGTTAGGAAAGAGGCAAATGGACAGCAGCAGAAGCGACCTCACTGCTGTGAGGATTCACTGGCACCTTGTGGATTAAGTTGGCCCTTAATTTATGTGACCACTGCCGCTCTCATCTCTTTTCCCCTTCTGCCTGCTTGTGCCCTGGCAGGAAACAGACCACAAAAGCCTCATAAGTGACAGCTGGGTAGCCTGGGGCCTGCAAGAATGCTCAGCAGAGGGATCCATAGCCCCCTGCACCACCGTGCCTGGCAGGGGTTCTGAGCTGAAAGTCAGGGAAGAAGTCTGAGGAGAGCCATGCTCCATTTCCTCCTCCTGTGCCTGGCTGTCTTCTCTTCCTCTAACACTACATGCTAAGCACTTAAAGAGTAGCCTTTAATTACACAGTCCCTCAATAATTCCACTTTCCAAGGGTAGATTGTCCTTCAAAAGCTGCTTCAAGATCTGTCTTATTTTCTTTTTTTTTTTTTTTCTCCTCTCCTACCCTCTCCCTTCCCCTTCTTTA
>NW_026593251.1:0-22321 GCF_907164565.1 Psammomys obesus | reverse complement strand
CATTCTTCTTACTTAATAGCTTCATGGTTTTCTCTGTGTTTGGTTTTAAACAATTCATTTTTAGATTTATCACAGACTAATTTTAATCTGTTGCATTTACTGAGTAATTTGTCTTAGAATTTGGAATTTTCACACATTATTCTTACATAGTTATATGAACCTTTTGCTCAATTTCTTTTTTAATACTTACATTGCATTTTATCATGGAACACTGGATCTCCCCCGCCGTTTTCTAATAAAAGACACTAGAATAATCAGACAGTGTTAGTATCATGTGTAGTAGTGGCTCTATTCTATCAAGTACTTTGTCAACAGGCATGGTGTAATATGCCTGAAATCTCAATATTAGAGTCATGCAGGCAGGAGGACCAGGAGAACTACTTTCAGCTATGTATTAGAATTTAAGCTAGGCTGGTTGCATAAAACCCTGTTGTAACACACACAAAGAAAGAAGTTATTTGATTTGATTTAAAATGTTTGACCTAGGTTCCACAGCCCACCAGCAACAGTGGCCAGGTTTGCCCAGGCTCTCTGCGCTCCACTTCACCTGTGCTCCCCACACCCCAGTTCCCTGTCCTGTGCCATTACCTGGGACTCACCCAGATCTCTGGGCCCTAAGACCAGCACAGATCAGTAAGCATCAGATAAGAGTCTCCCACCCCCAAACCCCGGCTACTGGCCTGCCACAGCCTGCCAGCAACAATGGCAAGGTTTGCCATGGCTCTCTGAACTCCACTTTCTCTGCATGCCCCACACCCCAGTTTCCAGGCCTGTGCCATTTCCTGGGACCCACCCAGATCTGAGGCCCCAGAGACCAGCAGGAGCAGGGAGCAGCAGGAAAACCAGAGGACTGTGGCCATCTGTGACCATGAGCTCTATCTACACCCCAGAACACTGTTACCATCAGAGTCCACTAGACCTGCTAATAACGGAGTCAACCAAATGGCAAGAAGTCAGCACAATAACACCAGCAACAAAATCTAGGGCCATATGACAGCACCAAAATCCAGCTATCCTACCACAGCAAGCCCTGAGGATCCTATCACAAGAAAGCACAAGGACAAAGATGCAAAAATACTCAATAAAAAATACTTGCAAACTGAATCCGGGAGCACATCAAAAATACCTATCATGATCAAGTAGGCTTCGCCCCAGGAATGTAGGGATGGTTCAAGATACAAAAATCTGTCAATGTAATCTACCATATAAACAAACTGAAAGAAGAAAAAAGAAAGCATGATCATCTTATGAGATGCTGAAAAGGCCTTTGACAAAATTCAACACTCCTTCATGTTTAAAGACTTGGAGAGATCAAGAATACAAGTAACATACCTAAACAGAATAAAAGCATTATACAGCAAGCCAATAGCTAGCAGCAAGTTAAATGGAGAGAAACTTAGTGTTCCTGCTAAAATCAGGAATAAGACATGGCTGCCTACTCTCACAGTATCTCTTCAACATAGTACTTGAAGTTCTAGCTAGAACAATAAGACAAGTAAAGGAGATCAAGGGGATACAAACTGGAAGAAAAAAAGTCAAAGTATCACTACTCTCAGATTACAGATATGATAGTATATACAACTGACCTCCAAGATTCTACCAGAGAACTCCTACAGCTGATAAACACCTTCAGCAAAGTGTCCGGATACAAAATTTAAAAAGTCAGTAGCCTCATTTATACAAATAACAAAAAGGCTGAGAAAGAAATTGGGAAACAACACCCTTCACAATTATATAAAATATCTTGGTGTAACTCTTACCAAGAAAATAAAAGACCCTATGACAAGAACTTCAAGTCTTTGAAGAAAGAATTTGAAGATTTTTGACGATGGAAAGGTCTCCCATGCACGTGGCCATCCGGTCAAAAACTATCCACAGATTCAATGCAGTTCCCATCAAAATTCCAACACAATTCTTTACAGGCCTGGAAAGACCAACCATTAACTTCTTATGGAAAAAATAACAAAATACCCAGGATAGCCAAAACAGTTCTGTACAATGAAATAACTTTTGGTAGTACCAACATCCGTGATTTCAAGCTATACTACAAAGCACGGTACTGGCATGGAAACAGACAGGTTGGTCAATGGAACTTAACTGAAGACCCAGAAATAAACCCACAGTCCTAAGGGCACTTGATTTTGGACAAAGAAGCCAAAAATCATACAATGGAAAAGGGAAAGCATCTTCAACAAATGGTGCTGGTCTAACTAGATGTCTGCAGGTAGAAAAAATACAAATAGACCTGTATTTATCACCATGCACAAAACTCAAGTCCATTTGGATCAAAGACTTTGACATAAAAGCAGAGACTATAAATCTATTAGAAGTCAAAGTGGGGAAAAGTTTGGAGCTCATTGGCATAAGGGGAACAGAGAGGGAGGTACAGAAGGGATACAAAGTGAATAAACTGTAATTAATAAAAATAAAAATTATTAAATAAAAATGACTATAAAAAAGAGACAATTTCCTAAAGAGAACATCAACAACATAGGCTCTGCGATCAACAATTAATAAACATGATCTCATAAAACTGAGAAGCTTCTATAAGTCAAAGAACAATGTCAATAGAACTAAACAGCAATCTACTCATGAAAAGATCTTCATCATCACTACACAGAGAGCTAATATCCGAAACGTACAAAGAACTTAAGAAATTAAACATCAACAAATCAAATAATCCAACTAAAAATGGGGGTACATAGCTAAATAGAGACTTCACAACAGATGAATCTTGAATGCCTGAGACGCACTTAAAGGGATGCTTAATGTTCTCATCCATCAGAGAAATGCAAATCAAAACGACTCTAACCTTCCATCTTACATCTTTCAGAATAACTAAGATCAAAAACTCAAGTGACAACACATGCTGGCTAGGATATGAAAAAAAGGGGAACCCTCCTCCATTGCTGGTGGGAGTACAAACTTGTACAACTTCTCAGAAAATCAATCTGGTACTTTCTCAGAAACTTGGGAATAGTTATGCCTCAAGACTCATCTATATCACTCCTGGAAATATGCTCAAAAGATGTTCTATCATATAACAAGGACATTTGCTCAACTATGTTCATAGTGGCTTTTATTCACAATAGTCAGAAACTAGAAACAACCTGGTTGTTCCTCAACTAAAGAATGCATACAGCAATTGTGGTACATTTACACAGTGGAATACTTCTTAGCTATTAAAAATGAGGACATCATGAAATTTACAGACAAATAGATGGAACTAGAAAAGTTCATCCTGAGAAAGATAACCCAGATCCAGAAAGACAGACATGGTGTGTATGCACTTATAAGTGGATATTAAACATATAGTACAGGATAACCATACTACAATCCACAGATCCAAAGAAGCCACATCACAAGGTTCACTCAAGGGATATGCTGGAATGTCACTCAGAAGAGGAAATAGAATAGACAGAAGAAAGTGAAATAAGCAGGGGATGGAATGGGGAGGGAAATAAACTTGGGGATCAGATGTGGAGAGAACGGGGCTGGGAGTTAGAGGGGCTGAGAACAAGAAGGGAAACTGAGGAGTCCATTTCTTTGTCAAGCTGGAAGTCTTCAACAGGGTAGGCTCCTGGCAGGATATGGGTATCACTCTAGCTGAGACTTCTAAGAGGAGGTGACATGAAGACTGAAGTGACCACCTACTAACCAGGCAGAACTAGTGAAGGAGGGGATGGACACTCGACTGACATAACCTTTGATTCCAAAATTACTCTGCCTACAGTAAGTACAGGGATAAAGAGGGAACAGAAATTGAAGGACTATCCAACCAATATTTGGCTCAAATTGAGATCCACCATAAAGCAGAGAGCCAGCCTCTGACACTAATATTGAGTGTTATTGTCTGCAAGCGTTGCCATGCTTGCAGACAGGAGCCTAACTTGGCTGTCCCCTGGGAGGCTCCAGACAGCAGTGCAATGGAGACAGATGCTGGGACTTGCTGCTAAGCATGGGGCAGAGCTTTGGGCATCCTTTTGAAATGTTGGGAAAAAGATGCAAGCACCTGGAGAGGACAGGAACCCAAGAAGAAGACCAACAGAGACAACTAACCTAAATCCATGGAGGCTAACAGAGACTGAGACATCAAGTAAGCAGCATGCATGGTCTGGACCTAGGCCTTGTGAACATATGTGTCCGATGGGTGGCTTGTTCTTCATACAGGTCACATAGTGAGTAGACTGGGAGGAGGGGCAAGAGGGAGTTGTTTCCAACATAGACTCTATTGCCTGCTCTTGGATCACTTCCTCCTGATCAGGGCAGGTCCAGATAGGCGTCTAAAAAGAACCAATCATTTTAAAAGTCAACTACCCAATCCAGTGTCGCCAAACTTGCAACCTCCGCGATTCCCGCGCTCCTTCCTTTAAAAACCTCAGACTTCTGTCTCCCTTGGCTGTTCCTCGCTGGTTTTGTGAGAGGCAGCCCCATCGTAAGATGGCTGAATTAAACCTCTTGCTATTGCATCGATGATTGTTCTCCTGAGTTCTCTTCATCCCCCCTCAGGAAGTTAGGGTCCCCCCCTTTGGGCCTAACAATGTGAACATTTTGCATTACTGCATTATTGATTTATTTACTTATTTATTTATTAAAAATTTTGATACAGGGTTTCTCTGTATAGCCTTGGCTGTCCTGGCTCATTTTGTTGATCAGGCTGGCCTTGAACTCACAGATATATGTGTGCCTCTGCCTCCCCAAGTGCTGGGATTACAGGTGTGTGCCACTGTCCCTGGCTCCAGATTCGTTTTTATGTGTGGAGCACGTCTGCTTTTCTTAACTTCTTTCTGATATTATTTAATGCCCATTATTATACTCACCTTGTGGCTTGACAACTTCCATAAAAAGGTATTCCTTTGCTGCTTTTTCCATTCCCAGCTAGGAGCTGACAGGTTCCTGTTGGTTACCAAAATTACAGATTTACCCTTTTGCTCATTAGATCTGTTCATATTCCTTACCTTCTAATTATTTGATTTTTATTTTTTTCTAATCTGACCTTCCCTGTGAAAAATCCTGTCAACGGGAGAAAAAGGTGAAAACAGTGCCCAGACACAGATTTTTTTTTAATTTTATTTTTTTCTTATCAGTTACATTTTATTAACTCTGTATCCCAACCATGTCCCGCTCCCTCATTCCCTCCCAATCCCACCCTCCCTCCCTCACTGATGGGGGGGACCTCTTCCCCATTCATCTGATCCTATTTTATCAGGTATCTTCAGGACTGGCTGCGAAGCCCTCCTCTGTGGCCTAACAGGACTGCTCCTCCCTTTGATATCTGGTGACTGTTTTAAATTTCATCAACAGTGTATTTTATTCTGAGTCTCCCTTCTATTTACCTTCCCTCTTCCCTTTCTCCTTCCCTAGTGTTTCTGGTCACTTTTTGCCAGAACAACCAAGTTATTTCCCTCAGGATCCCTTGTCACTTCATTGGAGAAGGTGTGACATTCTAGTAGTTTCAGCAGTGACAAAACCTCCCAGAAATAAACTCCCCGGGTACTGGTGTATTTCATCACATTAAAACGTCCGTGAATGGAGCTGCAGAGCAAGAATCTTGAGAACATCACAAACAACAAATGCTGCCAACTATCAGTGGATCCATGGCTCTCTGTGGAAACTGGAAGAAACGTTCCTTATATTATTAGCCTCTGACTCTGCACTGAATCTGTGTTATTAGAGCAACTACAAGATATGCAGGAATTAAGAAGATATGTCCAAATGAGAGAAACACAAAGAGGTATAAGGAAGAAATACCCAAATTGACAACAAAGTAGTAAAAGGAGGGTAGGAAGGATCTAAGAAATTAATTTTTTTTTATATTGTTGAAGTTTCCTCAATGGCTGCTACAGCTCTAACAAATTGAGATTGAACCATCACTATCTATAAAGAC
This sequence comes from Psammomys obesus, assembly GCF_907164565.1. Classification (NCBI taxonomy): domain Eukaryota; kingdom Metazoa; phylum Chordata; class Mammalia; order Rodentia; family Muridae; genus Psammomys; species Psammomys obesus. Next base: position 16,434 of record NW_026593251.1, on the reverse strand, counting down.
ATGTCTGCATTACATTTATGAGAATTATAGATACGAATTGTATTTATTTTGCAAATATCTCTTTCCTACCATATTGATTATTAATCTGCCTACTAGTGTACTTTCATATGAGCTCAGAAAGGAAGAAGTTTTGAAAAGTACGTCGTTGTACTTCCCAAATTCCCATATCCATATTGCTAATATGAGTAAATCTATTGGAAGAAGGCTTTTATTTCAATCATCGACCTTCCATTCAGAGAACTCCTACCTTTAGCAGGAGCTTCCTTACACTCTACCCAGTACCAGAAACACCATTTTGTGGGGACTCTTTAAATCATCAATTAAGCTTCCACTCTTCAAGCTGTTAATGCAGTTAATATATGCTTTCAATGTAAATGACGCTTTGAAGTCCTGAAGCCATTGAGGTGTTGTCACTGTCTTTGAATTTGCTAATCTTTCTCACAGTGGTTGTTGAATACACATCCACAGAATAGAGAAAATTACATAAGATCTTTTGCTCCAGGCTTCTGAACTCATAAAAAGCCCAACTAATAAGTGGGTAAACACTAAAGAAAGTTCCTTGTAGTGAGTATTTGATGTTTTTTTCCCCCCTGTCCCTGGCAATCATGGCTTGCTTACCCAAATAACACACAGTTAGCCTTATGTGAATGTCTTCTTCCTGTGTGTGGGTTTCCTAGGAAAGGCTGACAGGGAATATTTCCTGCCCTTGCACAGAAAACGAGAGTGCTACAACAACCAAAGTAAGGTAATATAAGTGCTTATAAGCCAGACAGTCTGTTCCAGCCATCTGAAAGCCTGACACTGTGGGTTTTTTGACTTAGTTTTTAAACTGAACTTTGAATTGATAAGCCAAACCTACTTTCTTCTTTTTAATTTCCTTTCAGGTAGGTCAGTCAAAATTGATTTCTACAGCTTAAAAAGAACTATTTCAATTGATATATGCTGAGATACAGTTACTACTTTTTTTATGTGCAAAATAGATTGATCATTTATCTATCTATCTAGCTATCTATTTATTTATATATATTTATTTATTTCAATTTATTCACTTTGTATCCCTAATGTAACCATACCCTTTTCTCTTCCCAGTCCTACCCACCCTTCCTCTTCTCCCCCTATGCCCGTTCCCTAGGCCACTGATAGGAGAGGACTTTCTTCCCTTCTATGTGAACCTAGCCTATCAAGTCTCATCAGGGCTGGCTACATCATTTTCCTCTGTGACCTGCCAAGGCTGAACTCCCCCCAAGAAAAAGTGATCAAAGAGTCAGCCACAGAGTTCATTTCAGAGACAGCCCCTTCTCCCCTTACTAGGGTACCCACTTGGAAACTGAGAAGCTCACTGCTTTCCTTTGAGTATGGGGTCTATGTCCTCTCCATGCATTGTCCCTGGTTGATTCATCAGTCTCTGCAGGCCTCCTGGGCCCAGTTATTTTGCCTCTGTTTGTCTTCTTGTAGAGATCTTCTGGAGGTATCTCCAACCCTGATCTCAAGCTGTACTACAGAGTGATAGTAATAAAAACTGCATGGTACTGGCACAGAAACAGAATGGTGGATCAATGGAATTGAATAGAAGACACAGAAATAAACCTACACACCTAGACACTTGATTTTTGACAAAGACGCCAAAAGCATACAATGGAAAAAAGACAGCCTATTTAACAAATTGTGCTGGTCTAACTGTATGTCTACATGTAGAAAAGTGCAAATAGAGTCATATTTACCACCCTGCACAAAACTAAAGTCTAAATGGATCAAAGATCTCAATATAAAACCAGACACACTAAACCTGTTAAAAAAAAAAAAAAGTGGGGAAGAGCCTTGAACTCATTGGCACAGGAGACAACTTCCTGAACAGAACACCAACAGCACAGGCTCTAAGAGCAACAATCAATAAATGGGACCTCATGAAGCTGAAAAGTTTCTGTAAAGCAAAGGACACTGTCCTCAGAACAAAATGACAGCCTACAGACTGGGAAAAGATCTTCATCAACCTTATATCTGACAGAGGGCTAATATCCAGAATATATAAACAACGCAAGAAGTTAAAAAAGCAACAAATCAAGTAATCCAATTAAAAAATGGGGTACAGAGAAAAACAGAGAAGTCTCAATAGAAGAATATCGAATGGCAGAGAAACGCTTAAAGAAATCTTCAAAGTTCTTAGTTATCAGGATAATGCAAATCAAAACGACCCTGAGATTTCATCTTACACCCATCAGAATGGCTAAGATTAAAAACTCAAGTGACAGCACATGCTGGAGAGGATGTGGAGAAAGGGGAACCCTCTTCCATTACTGGTGGGAATGTAAATTTGTACAACCACTTTGGAAATCAATCTGGCACTATTTCAGAAAATTGGTAATAGTGCTACATCAAGATCAAGCTATACTACTCCTAGGCATGTATCCAAAATATGTTCCAGTATACAACAAGGACATTTGCTCAACCATGTTTGCAGCAGCTTTATTCATAATAGCCAGAATCTGGAAACTACTTAGATGTTCCTCAACAGAAGAATGGATACAGATATTTTACTACATTTACACAATGGAATATTACACAGCAATTAAAAACAAGGAAATCTTGAAATTTGCAGGCAAATGGTAGGAACTAGAAAATATCATCCTAAGTGAGGTATCTCAGAAGCAGAAAGACACACCTGGTAGATACTCACTTATAAGTGAATATTAGACATATAATATAGAATAAACATATTAAAATTTTTACACCTAAAGAAGCTGAGTGAGAAAGAGGACCCTGGACAATATGATCAATCCTCATTCAGAAGGGCAAAAGGATGGACATCGGAAGAGGGAGAAAACAGAGAACAGGACAGGACTCTACCACAGAGGGTCTTTGAAAGACTACCTAGCAGGGTATCAAAGCAGATGTTGAGACTCATAGCCAAAATTTAGGCAGAGTGAAGGGAATCTTATGAAAGAAGGAAGAGACAGAAAGACCTGGAGGGGACAGGAGCTCCACAAGGAGAGAACAAAATATATCTTGCACAGGGATATTTTCTGAGACTGATACTCTAACCAAGGACCATGCACGGTGATAAGCTAGAACCCTTGTACATATATAGTCCATGGCATCTTAGTGTCCAAGTAGATTCTCTAGTAATGGGAACAGGGACTGTCTCTGACATGAACTCAATGGTAGCTCTTTAAGCACCTTCCCCTGAGAGGGAAACAGCCTTATCAGCCACAGAGGAAGACAATGTAGCTAATCCTGAAGAGACCTGATAGGCTAGGGTCAAATGAAGGGGAGGAGGACCTTCCCTATCAGTGGATTTGATGACTGACATGGGAGTAGAAGGGAGAGAGAGGGCAGGATAGGGAGAGGACAAGATAGGGGGCTTTATCTGGGAAACAAATAAACAAGCTGTAATTTAAAAAATAATTAATTAAAAAAAGAAAAACTTCTACAAAGCAAAGGACACTATCATCAGAACAAAATGACAGCCTATATACTGTGAAAAGATCTTCCCCAACCATACATCTGACAGAAGTCTAATATACAAAACATATAAAGAACTGTAGAATTTAAACACCCACAAACCAAGCAATCCAATTAAAAAATGGGGTACAGAGCTAGAGAACTCTCAACAGAGCAATATGAAATGGCAGAGAAATGCTCAAAGTTCTTAGCCATCATTAAAATGCAAATCAAAATGACACAGAGATTCCATCCCATACCCTTTAGAATGGCTAAGATCAAATACTCAAGGGATGACACATGATGGAGAGGTTGTGGAGAAAGGAGAACCTTCCTCCATTGCTGGTGGGAGATGCAGTTAGCCTTAATGCAGTAATAAAAAGAGAAAGTATTTCCCTTATCAATACCTTCACGGTAAAGCTAGAGAAGAATTTTTAAAAGACGAGATGTGATTAAGACTTACTGAGTGTCAAGGTCCCCTGTCTACTGGTGCTAGGAGTGTTAATAGGCCATAGGAGCTTCACCTATTACTACTGTTTTCTAAACGGTTACATGAACAAACTGCCTTCCAAATACTCACATTTATACCCAGAATTAGTGTTTCACCTATTCGTCCTGAGAGAAGCATCTCACTTCTCCAACCTATCAGGTCTGACCCTATCAGTGTTTTATGCAAGGAGCATAGGAGGAGAAGAGGGAAGGAGGGTGGGGCTGGGAGGAGGTGGGGGGGGGGGGCTACAGCCTGGATTCAAAGTGAATAAATTGTAATAAATAATAAAAATGATAGATAAAATAAATTAAATAAAGGAGAGGAAAAAAAGAAATTTGTGATTGGACAGCCTGCCAAATACAAATGACAATGGAATGCTATTTGGACTAAAGGCAACAGCTGTATCGCTCCCCTCTAAGGCTCTGGGAACATGGCAGAAGAGTTAGTAGAAAGAATGTAAGAGACAAAGGGTGGAGAAATCTTCAGCTAACTATGTCTCCTGGTGATGGTGTGGCTGTTGGATTGACTAATCCCTGAAGGTTGGTTATTTACACAAGACCCGAATAAAACTGAGCCCATTTACATTTCTTCACTGATGGTAGAGGGGCCCATGAGGCCTCCAGTCTTCCTGAGAAACTATTGGGGGTTTTTTTGTTGTTGTTTGTTTGCTTGTTTTTATAGAGCATTTTTTTCTTTATTAATTACACTTTATTCACTTTGTATCGCCCCTGTGGTTCTCTCCCTCCTCCCATCCCAATCCCTCCCTTCCTCCACCCTCTGCATGCATGCCCCTCCCCAAGTCCACTGATAGGGGAGGACTTCTTTTCCTTCCTTCTGATCCTAGTCAATTAAATCTCATCCGGAGTGGCTGCATTGTCTTCTTCTGTGGCCTGGTGATGCTGCTTCCCCCTCAGGGGGAGGTAATTAAAGAGCAGGCCAATCAGTTCATGTCAGAGACAGTCCCTGTTCCTATTACAATGGAACCCACTTGGAGACTGAACTGCCATGGGCTACATCTGTGCAGGGGTCTTAGGTTATCTCCATGCATAGTCCTTGGTTGGAATATCAGTCTCAGGAAAGACCCCTGTGCTCAGATTTTTTGGTTCTGTTGCTCTCCTTATGGAGTTCCTGTCCTCTCCAGATCTTACTGTATCCCATTTCTTTCCTAAGATTCCCTGCACTCTGCCCAAAGGTTGCCCATAAGTCTCAGCATCTGCATTGATAGTCTGCAGGGCAGAGCTTTTCAGAGGTCCTCTGTGTCAGGCTCCTGACCTGTTCCCTCTTTTCTCCTTCTTCTGATGCCTTTCTGGATAGGAATTGCAACCATGTTTGTAGCAGCCTTATTTGTAATAGCCAGAACCTGGAAACATCCAGGATGCCCCCAGTAGAGGAATGGATGCACAAATTGTGGTATATCTACACAACGGAATATTACTCAGCAATTAAAAACAAGCAACTATGGGTTTTTAATTGTTACTAATGAAAGACTCTGGCTAGAGCCTCTCTAGACGGGGAGACCCCGCTTCCCAAGAATCAGCGAGACCAGCCTTCGGATGCAAGCCGCAAGAGGTTTATTTCGATACACGGGTACCCGGGGCGACAAAGCCTTTCGGAAGACCTGCGCGCCCCTCGGTTGGGGTAACGGGTTTTTATAGGGCTTGGGAGCAAGAAGCACATTTACAGAAGCGAGAAGCATAGTTACGGGGATCTGATTGGGGGATTTGAACAAAGCCATAGTTAGGTTACGTATTTGGAGCAGGGAAGGCGGGAAAGCAGATGTGGGCTAAGTCACGTAGCCGGTTCAGAGAAGGCGGGAAAGACTCCCGGTTCTTATCTTGGGTGTCCCGATTGTTTCAGGCGCCCAACCGCAGATACCCTGTGGTTGGACACCTGTCCTGCCCTGCCTCTGACCCTGTATTGCTTGTAAAATAGTGTTGCCAGCATTATGTTAGGGCTTTTTATTTTTTCACTAGAGGAAGAGATGGTGTCATTTTTGTCAGTGGTGTAGCAAACCGATTAGTTTTTCTTAAGCTTCTATGAAGCTCACGTAAGAGGCAAATTCAATTTGGTGGGTCACAACACAAACGGAAATGAGTGTGAATTATTGTGGGGGAAAAAGGTTTCAGTGGGAGGGGAAGGTATGGGAAAAGCTTTAAAAGTGAAAATGGCAAAAATTCATTAAATAAATTATGCAATTGCCAAATAGTAAATGAAACCAATAGGAATATTTTTTCAGTGCCATATAAACCATTTATTCAGTGTTACTTAACTTTAACAGTATATTGACATATTCACTTGTAAATATTAAGATGTAATTTCTCCTAAAACTCATTTGCTTTTAACTAAATTGACAACAATAGAAGGGAATGGTATTTTATTACAGTCTCAGCTACTCTGGATGGGTGCTTGTGTATAAAAGGCAGAGAAAGCTGGGAAACAGCATAGAAAAATTCCTTCTGAAAAGAATGAATGTTTATGCATGTGCGTGAGTATTTGTGTGTGAGAGAGCCAGATAGAGACAAAAACAGAGAAAAAATGACTGATCAAATTTATTGTAATATTAATGATAATTTGCCACTCTATTTTCCTTTGTTTAATATAACATAGTTGGTTAACATGGCATTGTTTTAGGCTCTGAAAGGAAAGAGTTTTTTGGGTCAATTCAGCCTCTTGTCTCATATATTTAATTTAATAATATTAAGTGGGTGGTTTTAGATACAAACTTCTGGTTTGGTTATGTATCATTCTAATTGAACGTAAAAAGTAAAATGTAAATAGGATAATTGCTGTTGTGGTATGAGAAAAGAATGAACATATACTTTCGTGCATTTGAGTACTTGACCCTCAGCTGGTAGGACTCTCTGGAAATTTATGGAGCCCTGAGGTTTTGGAGCCTCCTTTGAGAAAATTAGGTACAGCTTGGCTTCCCATCCTGTTCACTTCCTACTGCCTGATTGGTTAATGCCTTGTACTGCCTCACTTTCCCTGCCCTGGTGGATCGTATTCCTCTGGAAGCTGAGCCCAAACTGGGAGCCTTCTTTACCTTTATTCTCATGTTAGTTATATTGTGTGAAAGAACATGATGCGATTACTGTAAAGCATTTCTTAGAAAAGCACTTTCCTAATTTGTGGAAGAGTTTAGTCAGTTTTGACACAATTTCTGAAGGTTTATTATACAGGCTTTCTCAGCTTTATTAGACACCATTCATAGGCTTTCTATTTCTAACAGGATCTCAAGGGTAGGCTGTTTGACACCCCCCCCCCCCCAGGGGAGGAGCAGTCTGTTAGGCCACAGAAGAGGACTTTGCAGCCAGCCCTGAAGATACCTGATAAAACAGGGTCAAATGAAAGGGGAAGAGGTCCTCCCCTATCAGTGGACTTGGAAAGGGGTAGGGAGGAGACCAGGGAGGGAGTGTGGGGTTGGGGAGGGAATGAGGGAGTGGGATACAGCTGGGACACAGAGTTAACAAAATGTAACTAAAAAGAAAAATAAAATTTAAAAAAAATGGAAAAAAATAAAAAAAATAAAAATAAAAACAATCAGTAACCACATTATTGCCAGGTTTTGCTCTCCACTTGGAACCTTGTGGGAAGATAGTAAGGTAAAATGCAAGTTGAAGTCGTAGGACTATCATTCCTGGTCAATAGTACAAGTGGGAGGCAAACTTAACATATCTCTTTGTCAGTCTTCAAATGGCAGAGAAGATATGCTTAGAGTAAGATCTGGGAGGGATAGACTAACAGGGTAGATGTATTTCCAGGGATTACATTCTCACCTACCTTATTCCTGTATGAATTTTTATAGTGGCTCCTGTGACAATCCATAGTTGAGGCGATGGAGAATTTGTCACCAAGCATACAAAGGAGTTTATAATGAAGTTAAAGGTTGACTGCTCACTCTGGCTGTCATCTTAGGTCCATCTTAGTGTTTTGGTTCTCCGCTTGAAGAAGAACTCCTGGACTACAGCCATCCTGTCCTACATGCAAGCTAATTCGGCATGGGGTAGAAACTCAGCTACATCCAATAAGTGTTCTCAGGATCACAACATTCTACTATTAAATATGGTACATAAATAATTTTATTGAGCAAAATATGATGAAGATAGATAAATACTTTCATATATTTATGAAAAGAAATCATGCTGTACTATCAAAATGATTGAAAATACAGTTGAAATAGCTGCCTGACTATGTAAGATGTTATGAAATACAAGTCAAATTCTACTTTCAGATATGTTACAATATTAAAGATAAAGTATCTATCCTGCTGCTAATGAAGTACCATTAGAATTCATCACCCTGTCACCCTGTCACAGGCTCAGATCATTGGACACCTTCATATATATATCCATATGTATGTACATACTATCTCTCTCTCTCTATCCTTTTGTGTCCATTTTTGTTGTGTGTTTATTATTTCAACTCCTTGTTGGATAATCAATTAGGGGACTCATCCCTGAGAGAGGTTCATTCCGCTTCTCAGTAGTCATTTGTTGTCTATATTTTTTGTCTATGTGTACAATCCTGTAATATTTTCTACTTCTGCATTAGCACGTCTATTTATATATAAAAACAGTAAGGGATGAGTTTGAAGTTTTCCACTACATGAAAATGATAGTTAAGAAAATTAAAATTAGTTCAACTTGATAATTTTATATTATGTACATATATTGAAGTATAATATTTGGCTTCATAAATTTGTACAGTTGTTATACATCAATAAACATAACTAAGATGGACAAAGCCTTAAAAAAACAGTAACAATAAAGTAGTTCTTTGTACTACTCTATAAAAGCTTTTTTTAACCAAGTAGTTAGAATTACTTCTAAACATAACTTCTCTCTTTTCATTTTACTCCATGGCATTTGGAATCATCTAAATAATAAAATACCCTTAAAACAAAACCTAATTCTATTGTGGTATAATTTTATATTCATAGAAATTTGCAAAAATTAATAGTAATTCTATGATTCCTTCATATTACAATCATTTTTTAAATGAGGAATTCTTTGTTACAACTAAAATATTAGCTTGGTTCAATACTGAAATTGAAGGAATGATTCATATTTTTCAGTTGCCCCACTCCAATAACTTTCTTTGCCAGAATAGAATCAAAATGACCAAGAAACTCTGACAAAGGATATCTCCTTAGTCATATTCATCTTTTCTATTTCTTTAGTCATTTTATTCAATGTTATCATTTACAGTGATAATACTGATCATTTGAAAGAGAGGTGACCATTTTCTAGATTGCCACCTATTTGGTTTTATGCTATATTTTCTTAAAATTAATTTGAGTAACAGATTTGGATGGAATACTGAAGAGATGAAGTATACTTGTCATAACTTTTTAATTTTACTTTATTTTTATTAATTATAGTTTATTTACTTTATATTCCAGCTGTAGCCCCCTCCTCTATTCCCTCCAAATCATACCCTCCCTGTCTCTTCTTCTCCTATGCCTCTCCCCCAGTCCAGTGATAGGGGAGGGTCTCATCCCCTTCCATCCTATTCTAGTCCACCCTAGTCTATCAGGTCTCATCAGGATTGGCTTTTATGTCTTCCTCTGTGGACTGGTAAGGCTACATTGGATACAAAGTACAGTGAGTTCTCATAAGTATCTTTAGAGTAATGTTTATAGTTAATAATTTTTCTGTGAATATTCAATACATCCAGCCAATACACAAAGGGTAAGGCATGACCTTCACTATTTGAAACTTCATAGGTTTTGTAATTTGGTAAAAACACTGTGTCTCTTCTCCCTTTTAAATATCTATCAAATAACTATTTCAATAAGAACAGCAAAGATAAAATGGTGAGAAATACCTACCAAAAATGAAATATCAGATTATACATGTTAAAAAGGAGATTCAGAAATTGAAGTTAGATATAAGACACTATACAAAATGCAATATAATGTCATTAAATATACAAAATAAAAAATGAGACACAGAGGATACAAGGAGACATTGTAAATCTCAACTAGGTAGATGTCTGGGAGAGAGGAAATTGTGGGAAGGGAATGTGTTAGGACATACTACTGAAAATAGACAAAGTACCAGAAAAGAAAAACAGTGCTTTCTAAAAAGAAAAGTAAAAGAAATAATCTTACATTATATATTAGGATGAAATGCATATGGTACATGGAAACTGAACAACTTGCTACTAAAGGACAGCTGGGTCAGGGAAGAAATAAAGAAAGAAATTAAAGTCTTTCTAGAAATCAATGAAAATGAAGACACAACATACCCAAACTTGTGGGACACAATGAAAGCAGTGCTAAGAGGAAAGTTCATAGCACTAAGTGCCTTCAAGAAGAAATTTGAGACAGCTCATTCAAACAACTTAATGGCTCACTTAAAAACCCTAGAAAAAGAAGAAGCAGACATACCAAGAAGCAATAGAAGGCTGGAAATAATCAAACTCAGGGCTGAAATCAATCAATTGGAAAGAAAACAATTCAAAGAATCAATGAAACCAAGAGCTGGTTCTTTGAGAAAATCAGCAAGATCAACAAACCCTTAGCCAAGCTAACTAAAAGGCAGAGAGACACCACCCAAATCAACAAAATCAGAAATGAAAAGGGGAAATAACTACAGACACTGAGGAAATCCAAACAATCATTAGGACTTACTTCAAAAGTCTATACTCAAAAAAATTTGAAAATCTAAACGAAATGGACAATTTTCTTGATCGATTTGACTTACCAAAGCTGAACCAGGACCAGGTAAATCAACTAAATAGTCCTATATCCCCCAAAGAAATAGAAGCAGTCATCAAAAGTCTCCCATCCAAAAAAAGCCCAGGACCAGATGGCTTCAGCGCAGAATTCTACCAGACCTTCAAAGAAGAGCTAACTCCAATTCTCTTCAAACTATTCCACAAAATAGAAACAGAAGGAACATTATCAAACTCATTCTATGAAGCCACAGTCATCTTGGTCCCTAAACCTCACAAAGACTCAACAAAGAAAGAGAATTTCAGGCCAATCTCCCTTATGAACATTGATGCAAAAATACTTAACAAAATACTTGCAAACCTAATCCAAGAACACATCAAAGATATTACCCACTATGACCAAGTAGGCTTCATCCCAGGTATGCAGGGGTGGTTTAATATACAGAAATCCATCAATGTGATCCACCACATAAACAACAACAACAACAACAAAAAAAAAAAAACCACATGATAATCTCCGTAGATGCTGAAAAAAGCATTTGACAAAATCCAACATCCATTCATGTTTAAAGTACTGGAGAGATCAGGGATACAAGGCACATATCTAAACATAGTAAAGGCGATATACAGCAAGCCTATAGCCAACATCAAACTAAACGGAGAGAAACTTAAAGCAATCCCACTAAAATCAGGGACAAGACAAGGCTGCCCAGTCTCCCCATATCTCTTCAACATAGTGCTGGAAGTCCTTGCTAGAGCAATAAGACAGTTGAAGGAGATCAAGGGGATACAGATTGGAAAAGAAGAAGTCAAATTATCACTATTTGCAGATGATATGATAGTATATATGAGTGACCCCAAAAACTCCACCAGGGAACTCCTATAGCTGATAAACACCTTCAGCAAAGTGGCCGGATACAAAATTAACTCAAAAAAATCAGTAGCACTCCTGCATACAAAAGACAAAAGGGCTGATAAAGAAATTAGAGAAGCAACACCCTTCACAATAGCCACAAATGACATAAAGTACCTTGGTGTAACCCTAACCAAGCAAGTCAAAGACTTGTATGAAAAAAATTTCAAGTCTCTGAAGAAAGAATTAGAGGAAGATATGAAAAGATGGAAAGATCTCCCATGCTCATGGCTTGGCAGGATTAACATAGTAAAAATGGCCATCTTACCAAAAGCAATCTACAGATTTAATGCAATTCCCATCAAATTGCCAACACAATTCTTTACAGACCTGGAAAGAAAAATTCTCAACTTCGTATGGAATAACAAGAAACCGAGAAATGCTAAAACAATCCTTTACAATAAAAGATCTTCTGGAGGTATCTCCATACCTGATCTCAAGCTGTACTATAGAGCAACAGTTATAAAAACTGCATGGTACTGGCATAGAAACAGAATGGTGGATCAATGGAATCGAACAGAAGACCCAGAAATAAACCCACACACTTATGGACACCTGATTTTTGACAAAGATGCCAAAACCATACAATGGAAAAAAGATAGCATCTTCAACAAATGGTGCTGGTCCAACTGGATGTCTACATGTAGAAAAATGAAAATAGATCCATACTTATCACCCTGCACAAAACTGAAGTCCAAGTGTATCAAAGACCTCAACATAAAACCAGACACATTAAATCAGCTAGAAAAAAAAGTGGGGAGTACCCTAGAACTCATTGGTACAGGAGAAAACTTCCTGAACAGAACACCAACAGCACAGGCTCTAAGAGCAACAATCAATAAATGGGACCTCATGAAATTGAAAAGCTTCTGTAAAGCAAAGGACACCGTCATCAAAACAAAATGAATGCCTACAGATTGGGAAAGAATCATCACCAACCCTTTATCTGACAGAGGACTCATATCCAATATATATAAAGAACTAAACAAGCTGAAAAGCAATAAACCAAGTAATCCACTTAAAAAATGGGGAAGAGAGCTAAAGAGAGAATTCTCTGTAGAGGAATATCGAATGGCAGAGAAGCATTTAAAGAAATGCTCAACTTCATTAGCCATTAAGGAAATGCAAATCAAAACAACCCTGAGATTTCACCTTACACTCATCAGAATGGCCAAGATGAAAAACTCAAGAGACAACACATGCTGGAGAGGTTGTGGAGAAAGGGGAACCCTTCTCCACTGCTGGTGGGAATGTAAACTGGTACAACCACTCTGGAAATCAATCTGGCGCTTTCTCAGACAACTAGGAATAGCACTTCCTCAAGATCCAGCCATACCACTCCTAGGCATATACCCAAAAGTGGTGCAAGTACACAAAAAGGACATTTGCTCAACCATGTTTGTAGCAGCTTTATTTGTAATAGCCAGAAGCTGGAAACAGCCCAGATGCCCCTCAACTGAAGAATGGATGCAGAAACTGTGGTACATCTATACAATGGAGTATTATTCAGCAATGAAAAATAAGGAAATCATGAAATTTGCAGGTAAATGGTGGGACCTGGAAAGGATCATCCTGAGTGAGTTTTCCCAGAAGCAAAAAGACACACATGGTATATACTCACTCATATAAACATACAATATAGAGTAAACCCACTAAAATCTGTACATCTAAACAAACTAAGCAAAAGAGAGGACCCTAACTAAAATGTTCAATCCCCATCCTGAAAGGCAAAGAGGATGGACATCAGAAGAAAAAGAAAATAGGAAACAACCTCGGAACCTGCTACAGAGGGCCTCTGAAAGCCAGAAGAAAACAGGAAACAACCTTGAAACCTGCCACAGAGGGCCTCTGAAAGCTTCTGCAGTATAGACTATCAAAGCAGATGCTGATCCTGATGGCCAACTGATGGGCAGAGTGAATGGAATTTTATGTAAGAAGTGGGAAATAGTAAGAGCTGGAGGGTACAGGAACTCCACAAGGAGAGCAACAGAACAAGATAATTTGAACACAGGGAACTTCCCAGAAAATCATACTCCAACCAAGGACTATTCGTGGAGATGACCTGGAACCCCTGCACAGGTGTATCCCATGGCAGTTCAGTGTCCAAGTGGGTTACATAGTAATGGGAAGAGGGACTGCCTCTGACATAATCTGATTGGCCTGCTCGTTGATCACTTCCCCCTGAGGGGGGAGCAGCCTTACCAGGCCACAGTAGAGGACAATGCAGCCACTTTTGATGAGAACTGATAGACTAAGATCAGAAAGAAGAGGAGAACCTCCCCTATCAGTGGACTTGGGGAGTGGCATGCATGCAGAAAGGTGAGGGAGGGTGGGATCGGCAGGGGAGGAGGGGGGGTTATGGGGGGATACAAAATGAATAAAGTGTAATTAATAAAAATTAAAAAAAAAGAAATTTGACTTTTTGGAAATTCTGAAGGGGAGGGTGTTTCTCATTTACTTCTTATCAAAGAAGAGTAGATATATCAGCTAAGTTGGAACAATAAAAATGCAATTCGAAAAGGCAGCCTATAGAAATTTACTTCTCTAGTAGAAAGTTTTAATTATAACCAAGACACAAGTTAGGGATGGTGTTCACTGAAAGGTTATTTTGAGCCCTCAGTGAAAATCCTGCTGCCATACAAGCTGCTTGCCAAAGGCTAGTAAATATTGAACAAGTCAGAATCTTGACACAGATTACTGTGTATGCAAGTATGTATTACATAGTATATTTACCTGAGTCTGTCCATGTGCAAGCACTTTAAAGATGACAGATAATGGACATTTTAAGTTAACATCTTTGGTTTTGGAAGTTATGGGGCAGACATTAGCAGGGAGACTATTCTCAGTTACTTCATTATTACGGTATATAATTATTTAGACCCAAACAAAATATTTTATAAAATCATTTACTAAAAATTTCTTGACTTTAATTTTTAAGAAAACTGTGACTAGATACTACCAAATAGTACTACATAATAATTTAATAAATTTGTTCATAAATTATATTAGTTGCATTAATTTTGTGCTAATGTTAGTACATTAGTCTTTGTAAATTTTGAGTTGTTATCAAAACAATTACTTAGAAGATTCTATTAATTTACCTCTCTACTAAAAATTTTTACTCACTATTATAAAAATATCAATAATTTCTACTTTGGTGTGTCGGAAAGCTGACTTCATGTTAGACAATGTCCATTCCTATTATTTGCTTGTTTTATCTTAATTCTAAATTAAATTAATGGTTAGTATGTGAAAACAATGCAAATAAAGGTTTTCAGTTCTTTCTGATTATGACTATACATGCTGTAAATGTTTTCCTCCTTGTTATCCATATTTTAGTTCTGTTTAATTTATATGGATCTAATCACACTTTCAAATTTATAATGTCAAATAATTGACCACTGTATCATGTTGTTTTGATGAACAGCATTTTCTCCTAGTGTTTCAGTAGTTTTGTTTTCATTTTATATGACTCTAATTTTTGTTCTGAGCATAGACTGAAGAGATAGTGTTTAATCTCATGTGGACTAGTTTGGTTTTGAACTCACAGAGATCTACTTACCTCTGCCTTCTGCGTGCTGGGATTAAATGCTAGACATCACGCCTAGCCTCAGTTTTTATTTTCAAAATAAGCAATCCATTTCTTTTTGTGAAAGTTGTTTTAAAAATTCGTCATCTCTACCCAAGTTTTAAATATACTTCTAGAGCATATATGGTACTCATAAAAATGTTGATTGCTGATTTCTTCTCTCAATTTCCTCAATAAGCATAATGAATGAACAAATTATTTTTACTATCATCAGAATAATTGGCCTGTGGTTTGTGAAAAACTAAGAATATTATATACAGTATATGTTTGATAATATAATTTATTTTACTATAGTAAGCTTATAATAGTTGAAAACAAGGGTACTCTTACCATCATACAATTTTTGGTATGGTAATGACATTACTCAGGATGAATTTATTAGGAGTTTTTCATTGAAGAACTGGTTGAAAGGGTTATTAATTTGGAATTTTCTGAAGATGGTAGGAATTGTATCACATTTATAGCCTTGAAGCTTATTCATTTCAGATTTTACTGCAATTTGAAACAGGGATTTTGTTCATTGTCAAATGATAAAAGTACTATGTCACATTTATGTGACTGTCATTGATGTTAAGATATTATAAATCTATTATAAATTATTTTTATAATTGAATATTATGGATTTGTATATATGTATACAAAATGTGTAGAGGGTGGATTACAGGTACAATGGACATTATGTATTTTCATTAAAATGTCATTATAAAAGCTATTATATCGAACAAATATATGCCAATAAATACACACATGTTTTCAAATGATTAGAAAATTAACATATTAGAATAAAGGAAAGATATGCTTACATAATATGTACCTGAAGATTCTTTATATAATGTTGATTAAAGTCAAGCATTTATTTTGAAGGCATTGTGGATTTTCTCACATATAAAATTTTTAGTTCACAAGCTTTTTTCTGCTCTAGAATTGCTGACTATATCACTCCCCTGCCATATGGCCTTCATTACTTCTGGCAAGTAATATATTTCTCATTCTTCTTACTTAATAGCTTCATGGTTTTCTCTGTGTTTGGTTTTAAACAATTCATTTTTAGATTTATCACAGACTAATTTTAATCTGTTGCATTTACTGAGTAATTTGTCTTAGAATTTGGAATTTTCACACATTATTCTTACATAGTTATATGAACCTTTTGCTCAATTTCTTTTTTAATACTTACATTGCATTTTATCATGGAACACTGGATCTCCCCCGCCGTTTTCTAATAAAAGACACTAGAATAATCAGACAGTGTTAGTATCATGTGTAGTAGTGGCTCTATTCTATCAAGTACTTTGTCAACAGGCATGGTGTAATATGCCTGAAATC
>NW_026593250.1:0-5415 GCF_907164565.1 Psammomys obesus | reverse complement strand
CACACACACACACACACACACACACACACACACACACACACACACACTGAGACAGCAGGGAAAGGACTGGTAACATCACTAAGTAACAGAAAGCCTCAACAGCCGTAGGAGGGAAGCAGGGACATTACTGGAACTACTAACAACCCAGAGACACCTCAGCTAAACTGGAGGACATGGGGAGTGCCTCCCTCTGCATGCTGCTGGCCACACCCAAGGATGCTGACTTACATAGGAAGGTAGTGAAAACCCTTGACCTGAGACAGGGAGAGAATGAAGCAGGAGCTTGACACTAAAGCTATGAATTATTAAATGCAAAACCGCCATCTGGTGGCAATTTTAAAAAATCCATTTCAAGTAACAAATAAAGAGGGTGTGGACAAAGTGACACAAATTCTCAAATTCAGCAACTCAGAGAGCAATATTCTCAGAAATACAGTATAAAACTACTTTAGGATCATTTGTGAGAAAATTATTTAGTAGAATCAGCTAAAAAAACAAAATTTAAAAAAGGGAGAGTGTGGGAGTGGCAGCAACTAAAGACATGAAAAAAAGCAGTGTTTAGACTCCCTATCTTGGTAAGGCCTACCAAAGACCTCCACCTCCTGAGCCCACTTGCACGTGCCTTTACTCAGTACCCTCTAGACAAAATGCCCAAGTCTCCCCACAAAGTAAAGCACAAGACAAACTACTAACAGGTCCCCCATCCTCCTTCATCTGTGATGCCAGTGAGCACCTCAGCTTCCTACAAATGGCATCCACAGTCAAATGCAACCGACGTTCCTTACAGCAACTGCGGCCGTGGGCAGCGCTTACAATGCTGAATTTCAGTTTACTAAAATACTCACTTTTTTCCAACCCTCTATTGGTGGGTTTTGTTTTGACAGGGTTTCTCTGTGTGGCCATGGCTGTCCTGGAACTCGCTCCTGTAGACCAGGCTGCCCTCTAACTCACAGAGATTGCCCTGCCTCTGCCTCCCGAGTGCTGGGATTAAAGTCATGCGCCGCCACCACCCAGCAAATATTCATTTAAGTATTTTATGTATATCAGTGCTCTATCTGCATGTACGCCTGCATACCAGAAGAGGGCATCATATCCCATTATACATGGTTGTGAGCCATCATGTAGCTGCTGCGAATTGAACTCAGGACCTCTGGAAGGGCAGTCGGTACTCTTAACCTCTGAGCCATCGCTCCAGCTCCCAGCCTCTATTGATGTAAAGATGAGCCAGCTTTAGTTTCATGCAGTATTAACCTAGCAAATCCAACATTGGTCTTATTTTTAAAAGTCTAGCTACCTAAACAGCTTGCTCTAAAATTTATTCTAATTTCATAAATAATATTTACAAATATAAGAAAAAAAACATTCATAACAGACAAGTTCTTGTTGGAATCCAAAAAGAACCTATAGTAAGGGCAGATGGAGACTTAGGAAAATTCAATTCCTGATGGGGGAGGGGTATGGGAATTATTTTCAGTCCCACTGACACAGAACACTCCACTTAGAAGTCCTTAAAGAACAAAGGGAATAATAATATAGTGAGAGGAGGAGGAACAAGGGGAGAGGAAAAATGAAGGAGGAAGCAGAAGGAGGGGAGAAGGAAATAGAGGGCAATGAAGAGGTAGGGGAGGAGGGGAAGGACAACAAACAGCAGGAGACCGAACAGCAGATGTTCTAATCAGTCATAAACATCTGTATTGAAGACAGAGGGTCAAAGAACAAAGTCCTTTCTCTATTTATAAACCAGCAGGCAACCATGTACCAAGCTAATTAAAATTTAAAACTGTGAGAGCAAACTGAAGGCAAATACAGTAGAATGGAACACTGCTGAAAGACACACACAAAAGGAATGGAGAGTTACAATTGTCTGTTACCAGACTTCACTCAACTGAAACGGTAGGTGTTAAATGAAAACTTACCAGAAATAAAACAAAACTAAAACTCAGATGAAACAGAAGGTATAAACAAACAAACAAACAAACAAACGCATACTGCTGGCTCTTCTCCATTAAGTCAGCGTGTATGAACTGCTACCTACAGACAATACATCTTACTTCTAATTACCTATGAA
Organism: Psammomys obesus; assembly: GCF_907164565.1. Lineage (NCBI taxonomy): Eukaryota > Metazoa > Chordata > Mammalia > Rodentia > Muridae > Psammomys > Psammomys obesus. Next base: position 3,347 of record NW_026593250.1, on the reverse strand, counting down.
AGCAAAACAGCCTAGATATATTGCAATAACACTTCAAGTCATAAAAATGTTTCAAACAATAAATTCTACATGTCTGTAAGCAAACTTAATAAACTTTAAAAATAACAAAAGTTTTAACCAAAATAATTAAGCCAGCAAAAAATATAGTAAACCTTTTCCTAGGTTTTTTAGTCAAAAAAGATAGCAAGATTAAAAGCAGAGGAGGACCTCCCCCATCAGTGGACTTGGGGAGGGACACGGGTGGAGAAGGGGAAGGAGGGCGGGATTGGGAGGGAAGAAAGGAGGGAGCTACAGGGGATGTACAAAGTGAATAAAGTGTAATTAATTAAAAAAGATTTAAAAAAACAGAAATACTAAAATCTGGGAGGGATACATAACTAAGTTGTAATAAGGTATTTAAAATGTTTTTGATCATCTACAAAAACAAATTTAAAAAGTAAAGAAAAGTACTAATTTGCAGGAAGGTAAAGGTCAAAATTAAAGAAAACTTCTAAAGAAAATGAATATACCATATTTTTTATATAAAAATAAAGTATTTTAAATCACAAAAAGAAGAAAAATCCAAGCATGGAGACAAGCACAGAACTACAGTTACTGTTTACAAGCCTCTGCTCCTGATGAAAATCTAAATATCACTTACACAAGCAACTGTGAACTAGCAACACTGTCCAGCTGGGCAAATCCTCAGCCAGGAGAACTGGACTGCAGGTTTTGTCTTCACTTTAACAGGAACACTACTGATATTTACCTTGTGCAAGACCATGGGGGAAATCTCCTAAGTTAGTTTAGAATGAAGTAGAAATTATGGTTCCTCATAAAACTGTGAGCAACATTTATAACAAATGTCCATGAGTGGTGGTGGAGCACCCCTTCCTTTAATACCACCACTTAAGAAACTGGCAGGACAATTAGGAGGTCAAGGTCTCTTAACATGGTGAGTTCAAGACTAGCTAGGGCTATGTTGAGACTACCTCCAAAAAAGTAATAGACCATTCAGAGAAACAAACCTAGGATTTTAAATTGTTTTTTTAAAATATGGTAGAATGTTTAATTGTAATACTAAAATTACTTTTCTCCAAACAAATGCTATTGTACAGTTAAGGCCCCCCTCGGCTTAGGAGAAATAAGGTATTTTAAATCAAATGGAGAAATATAAAATGATTAAAAGGTCAGAATAATTAAAATACTAAGAGACTATGACCAAAAATGTCTGATAACAAAGGTTTGGATAAATCTCAGAATATTTCAAAGGTAACCGGGCACTGTTGTGTATGCCTGTAATCCCAGCACTCAGAGAGGCAGGGGAAGGTGGATTGCTGTGAGTTCGAGGCCAGCCTGGTCTACAAAGGGAGGCCAAGGGTACACAAGTAACCCTGTCTCAAAAAACATTCATAACAGACAAGTTCTTGTTGGAATCCAAAAAGAACCTATAGTAAGGGCAGACAGAGACAAACAAAAATTCAGAGGAATAATTTAAAGACCAGAGAAAATGTCAACAACTTAATTTTTAATTAAAATACAGACGAAAAACAGCATGGTTAGTGACCTTGATTTTAAGTAAGGCACAAGTCTGTGTCAGAATTGTCAGCCTGTGTTAAAGGGACTGTCTCCATGCCTGGCAGCAGTGGTTTGATTTCCTACAGAACACTACTGTATGAGTCTGAAGTGTGAAATCCACACAAGAACATCCAGAGGAGAACCGGAAGAGGAGATTTAAAAATACAGCAGCCATCAGATGTCCTGCTATGAGTCAGTTTAGTTACAGAATTTGCTCATTTTAAAATTCTGAATGGCACTAAAGTAAGAAATTATTTTATCTCTCACATGGAGTCAGAGCTTTTTTAAAGCAAAAAAGCATTGCTTAAGATGAGCAATTTCAATTTAAAATTTTAACCCCTCAGCAAAGCTTGGAATGTTACAAGCATTAGAATGTTAAAAGCATTCTTTTTAAGAGAATAAATAAAGGCTAATAAAGCACTACCTACAGCACTATTCAGAAATTACATTACTGCACACAGCTAAACATATCTCTGTATTTTACTCTTAAAGGACAGCCAAGATAGAAATAAAATCCGTTTACTTACTTAACTGTTCTTTTCTATTCTAAAAACATTGTGTTTAGTTATGTAAGAAACACAATAGGTATTTTTATTTATCTTGAGAATACTTTGGATGAGTTTCAATTAAGATAAAATTTTAAAGATCTAACAAGGCTGATGGTCAGGAAATGTTTCTGACTGATCACTATCTACTGATGGCCACAGCATTGGGATCCCACCCAGCCCAATTCATCTCAGAAGCTAAGCAGGGCCCAACTTGGATGGACACAAAGTCTTATTTTGTGTCTATCATATTCAGTGATTGCTTTACACACTAAAATCACTAACAACGAAAGTATGAAATAGGCTATCTCAAGAATATCCCATGGTTCAGTCTTTAAGAGCACTTACTGCTCTTATGCTCTTACACTCTTACTGCTCTTACGCAGGACCTGAGTATAGCTCGCAGCCACCTATAACTCCAGTGCTTCTGGCCTCCTTGGGCCCCACATGCACACAGTGAACATACAGGGAAGCAGAAACATGCGTAAAGTCAAATAAACCATTAAAAAAAGAATATTCTTATCAACAGTCATGCAAACCAATCCAACTAATGTGTTAGTCAAAATCCACATATTTATTTTTAAAAGTTTATTTCAAAATACACATTTTTTAAAAGAATTACTTTTTTTTATGTATGAGTGCTCTATCTGCATGTATAACTACATGCCAGAAGAAGGAATCAAATCCCAGTATAGATGGTAGTGAGCCATCATATGGTTCCTAGGAATTGAACTCAGGACCTTGGGAAGAACAGACAGTGCTCTTAACCACTGAGCCATCGCTCCAGCCCACACATTTATTTTTAAAAGATTATTTGAAATTAGATAAAAGATGTCAAATCTGTAAAAAAAAAAAAAAAAAGTATCTATAACCATGCCAGATCTAATCTTCCTATTATTTCATTACATAAATGAGAGAGCTTTTATCTCACACATGAGTGATTCTAGAGTGTACCATTTCCTACTTCCACACAAATAACAACTGTCAACAACATCTTCAACTCTTAAAAACTTTAATTTTCAGAATGTCTCTTTAAAGAGCATTGTCATACACATGCTTTCAACAGTTTGGGAAATGACTCCAGCACAGGATGCAGTGTCTCGGGCCTATCATTAAAAGCTTTCCAATCTTTACAACCAATGACTGAGACCACTATCATTTCCTAACAGTTTTTAATAACAGTTTGTAATAAAGGGAGTTATATATTATATATTATATATTATATATTATATATTATATATTATA
>NW_026593249.1:0-22178 GCF_907164565.1 Psammomys obesus | reverse complement strand
AAGCAAGGCTGACAAAATACTATGTTCAAGCTTCTAGAAAAAAAAAATCAATATGAGCTCAACTTCTCAAAACTGTGGGACATGATCAAGAGACTAAGCGTCCAGGAGATAAACACTAAAAGCATAAAGAATCTTTTTAATGGAGTTAGAGTAAAAAATTACCCAGACTTTTGGAAATCAACATTCAAACACAAGAGATGTTTGAAACCAAAAAGACACATAAACAGAGAACTTCCTCAATACTTATTATAGTCAAGACATTGAGAGTCCAAATAGAGCAAAGCAATGTTAAGAACTGTAAAGAAAAGCATCCACTCACCTTCACAGGCAGAAACTGAAAGAATAGCCAGTCTTATCAGCAACCCTATGATGCACTTAAAACCCTGAAAGCAACTGCCAATGAGACTACTCTATCCAGCACAGCTATCTTTTTAAAAATGAGAGTTAAACAAGGGTGTTTTGCGAGAAGCACAAGCTAAAGCAGTCCATGACCACCAAGGCAACAAGAGAGAGCACTACACAGAGGAAGAAGACAGTATGATGCTCATGAGGACACTCCATTACAGAAGAGAAGCACACAACTAGAAAGGAGGTCTTCCTTTCCAACACAGCAAACCAGCAAACTCCACATACCAGGAGAGAGGAGCACAGAAGTATTAATCCAAACAACCAGGGGGAAGGACAGCAGAATTATAGCAACAAATAAAACCTCTCATTAACAACCTTAAATGTAAATGGCCTTGACTCACCAATATAGAGAAAGAGCAGCTGAGCTGGCGGTTAAAAGAACTGAAGGGCAAACATTACTATACATTCCAATGAAACACAGAGAATCATATTCAAGCTAGAAAATCCAGAAGAAATAGATAAATTCCTAGGTACATATGGCCTAACAAAATTAAACCAAGAAGATACAAACAACCTAAAAAAATTACAATGGAGAGTGATGGAATAATTAAAATAAAATACATATATACATATATGCCTATACATACATACACACACATACACACACATATACATACAGACACACACACACACACACACACACACACACACACACACATATATATACAATATATATATTGCAACATAGACTGGATGATTCACTGACAATTCTACCAAACCTTTATGGAAGAGCTGATACAATCTTCCAAAACTGAGAAGCAGGAATAGAGCCAACCTCATTCTAGAAGGCCAGAATCACCACCACATCAAAAAAGCATATGACATCACAAACAGGCACAAACACCTAGAGGCCAATGCCTTGAATGAACACACTTGCAAAAAAATGATCAATAAAATCCTTACAAAACAAATTCAAGACCATGTTATAATCAGCCACCATGACTGAGCTGGTCTCATCCTATGAAGCTGGCTGAATGCGCTTGAGTCAGTAAAGAGTCATAGAGCATACAAATGACTTGGAACAGAAATTGCAGAGACAAAGCCTCCAGCAGGCTGAACTTCCCTTCACAAAAAAATGCAAAGAAATAAGAATAGCAATACTATCAGGCTGTATAAAACAAGCCTGCAATCAGCATTACACTAAATGAGGGGAAACTGAGAGCATTTCTTCCAAAATTTGGAACAAGGCAAGGGTGCCTACTCTCTCCACTCTATTCAACAAAGTGCTCAGAGCCTTGGTTAAAACAATAACACAAGAGGAGGAAACACACAAAAGTAGAAAAAGAAGTCAAAATGTTCCCATTTGAAAAAAAAAAGAAAAAAAAAAGCAAAGGCAGAAGCGTTCCCTGTATTTAGAGGACCCAGGACTAAGAGAAAACTCTCATTACATTGCAATGGCCAGCAACGTTGAAGCAGACACAACCAGCACAGGAAGGTCAGCAGCCTCTCCAGGTGTCAATAACCGAATTTGCCAAGAGAATAAGCAGGAAACTACCCCATTCATAGTAACTTCAAAAATAAACAAACAAACAAATAAATAAACGCCTAGGGATAAGCCTGACCAAGGAGATCAAAGGCCTCTACATGAAAACTTTTAAGAGACTGAAGAAATTAAAGACAACACTGTAAGACTGAAGGGCTTCCACCTTTATGGGTTGACAACTGTAAAAGTAAACACACTACCAAAGGTGATCTACAAAGTCAACGCACTCCCCATCTTCAGAGAAAATTCCAGTACCAACCTTCACAGAAACAAAAACAATCCTAAAATCCACACAGAAGTACAAAATGACCCTGAGGAGCCAAACCAATCCTTAGCAGAAGAGCAAAGGTGGAGACACAAAGTTATCGTAACAAATGCAACCTGGGCATGGGCATAAATACAGGCCTGAAAATGAGCAGAACCAAATTCACAAACCATGTACAACAGTTATGACAGTGGCAAAAACCAGACTAGAAAAAAAGACAGCTGTCATGCTTTAAATGAGAACAGTCCCCATGGGATCATATATTAGAATACTTGGTCCCCAGTTAATGGAACTGTTTGGGAAGTATTAAGAGGCATGGCCATCTTAAAGGAGGTATTATGTCACTGGGGGTGGGCTTTCAGGTTTTGAAAGTCCACACCATGTTCCGTTAGCTCTCGCTCCTCATGGCTGTGCTCAAGATGTGATCTCTCAGATAACCGATCCAGCACCACGCCTGCTGTCATATTCTCCAATATGGTCATAGGCTCTCTGAAACTTTAAGCCCCAAATAAACTATCTTCTAGAAATGATCTTGAATGTGATGTTATCACAGCAACAGAAAAGCAACCAAGGCAACAGCCTTCTGAACAGTGTTCTGGAGAATCTGGGTTCCCAAATCTAGAGAGAAACATCTACTTCTCACAGCTGGCACAGAATCCATCAAATAGGTCAAAGGCCTGGACAGGATACCTGAAGATTTGGAGAACTAGAGGAAGGTGCTTCTGGAAGCACTGCATAGGCAAGGATTTGCTGAAGAGGATGGAACAGCATAAGAAATAACTCCAACTGGCAAACAAGACTACATAAAATTAAAGTGTTTGCGTGACAAAGGAAACAATCACCATAGCCTTCAAAGCCATCTAGAGAAAGCTGCTCCTCTGAAAGAGCCTAGGCTCAGTTTCCAGCACCACAGAAACCTAAGTCTGCTGTTTGTGGTTTTGGTTTTGGCTGTTTTTTTTTTTTTTTGTTTTTGTTTTTTTATCTAAACACTATAAAGACTTTTTATATTAAACATGAAAAACAAAATCATCCACTCAGTAAACGGTATAATGAACCAAAAACATAGTTCTCAAGGAAGAAATACAAATGGCTAATAAATACTTAAAAGGGTGTCTGGGGACCCATATAGTGGAGGGAGAAAACTCCTACAAATCACCCTCTGACCTAAACAGCTGTACTGTGGACCAGTACAACACCCCTCGCACATGCAAAATAATTAAACAAATGTAATTTTTTAAAAAGAAAGTATCTGGTATCCTTAGCCACCAGGGAAGTATAAATTAAAGCTGCTCTGAGATTATTATCTTACCCCAACACGAATAGCTATTATTAGAAAACAAAAAACAAACGTTGACAGGAAAGAGGAACCCCTTTTACTGTTCAGAAATGTAACCATGTCCAGTAGCTGTGAAAATCAGTACGGACATCCCTCAAGAAAACTAAAACTAGAGGTACCGTATGAGCCAGCCAGACTGCTCCTAATCAACACACTTATATAAGGAATTTTATGCATCTGATAAAACAGATGCAACTGGAAATCATTACATTAACTACAATCAACACAACACAGAAAAAGATACTGGTGTATACATGGAACCTAGGTTTAAAACTGTTTTTAGATATATATATATTTATAAATATATAAACATATGTGCAGTCACAAAACTAGAAAGGAAGAGGGATGACAAGCAATAAGATAGCAAAAAAGAACAGGAGCTCTACAAGGAGAGCAACAGAACCAAAAAAGCTGGGTCCAGGGTTCTTTTCTGAGACTGATGCTCCAACCAAGGACCATTCATGGAAATAACTTAGAACCACTGCACAGATGGTTCTAGGTTATGCAGCTCAGTCTCCAAGCGGATTCCCTAGTAATGGGAAAGGGTATGTTCTCTAACATGAACTCAGGGGCTGGCTCTTTGATCACCTCCCCCTGAGGGGGGAGCAGCCATACCAGGCCCTAGAGGAAGACAATGCAGCCAGTCCTGATGAGACCTGAGGGACTAGGATCAGAGGGAAGGGAAGGAGGACCTCCCCTATCAGTGGACTTGGGGAGGGGCATGGGAGATGAGGGAGGGAGGGTAGGATTGGGAGGGGAGTAGGGAGAGGGCTACAGCTGGGATACTAAGTGAATAAATTATAATAAAAATATTTATTTAATGTTTTGTGCTTTAAAGATAATGAATCCTCACAATCCTACAATATTTGCCTTGTGTGATTTTGCTTTGATGCTTCTTTTTGTAATCACATTTTAATGATAGTATATATTATTATATCCTTTCCCCATGTGGTTGAAATCTGGTTATGTGACACACACACAACACAAAAAAGGATAGCAGAAAAGAGGACCCACTGAGGGAAGCACTAGAACCAGCGAGAGGTGGAAGCAAGGACAGAGGAAGACAGGGGTAGGAAAACAAGGGAGAAAAAGGTATGTCACAGAGGTGTGAAGATGTCATGATGAGGAAGGTCACTTTGCATGATAATCTGAAAAAAAATAATTTAAAATTAAATTAAATATATTAAATATATTAACTAAGACGTTAATCAATAAATGCATTTGTGTCTAAAAAGGGAAATAAAATACAGCCACGTACCAGAGGTAAGCGCTTCACCGCAGCCAGGTACTGTAGTAGCCCCTTAGCGTGGTAAATCGTAGGGTGTAAATCTGGGTTTGGACTTTGCCACTGTCTGTTCAAATCCTCTCCACTTAAGGAGCAGCGGTGACTACATACACACATGAAGAAAAGACAAGTCCACAGAGCATCCTATACACTTCTGACACTTATTCCAGTAAGGATTCAAGTAAATGCAGATGGGGCTCAAGTGAGCATATATCATATTCTTTAAGTAAACTCACATCCATCATTTGCTTTGTGTGAAATCTTATGCCACATTTATGTAACAATGGTGATTTAAATTTAAAATAAACTTTTGTAAGCTATAGAAAAATAAGTTGTCAATTCAGGCCTTCTCTACTTTATAAAACTTATTAATAGAGCTATTTTCTATTGATTAAACAGCAATCATTTGCTATACTAAGTTCCTCTGTACGCTGGTGCATCTATTGTCTCATACATGCGCTGATCCCTCCATCTGAGAAAGGCAAATACATGAACATTGTGTCGTCTTGAACACCTGTAACTAGGCTGTCGTTTGTTCACAGGAGCTGTGTGCTAATGTTATGGAGCACAGCATAGCCTACCGCCACACGACGACAAGGAACCAAGACTTGCATATTAGGAGCTCACGTCCTGACACAGCTTTCTGAGACAATTCAAAACGACTTTATGAAATTACATTCTCATGTAATCATAACACTGACACATGCATTTAAAAGTTCATCTTTGATGAATTACCCACCAACACTTGATTTCTTCTAGAAAAAAGAAACATCAAAGTCATCTTCTGAATTAACTTGAATGCTATTACAGCAACAAATTTATATGTAGCCACCAAAACAACCTATGACATTTCTCTAAGAATTGCTTAACTTACTTTCCATTGATGACACCGTCTGGATTTAGCATAGGGACAATTTTAAAAATGTAAGACTCCCGCAAGCTCTGGGCAGTAGGGTTGTTGCTCATGAGGTATTCCAGTGTTCCTTTCATGACCCAACTTGCATTAGTTTCTCCAGGATGTACCCGAGCAGACAAGAAAACATAAGGGCGGTTTCCTAAAGTGTAAACAAAATTTCAATGAAAATGAACAGCTACTGAAAGCTTGAATGACGTTGCATTTTGGGTTCTAGAAATGTTCTAGAATTTCAATGGAAAGTTACTGTGCACACTCTGCATAAGTCCTAAGGAGAAAACTACAGAAAATGCATGCAAGCTGCCACACCAAGGAGCTTATAATATGAACATATACACAGTTTAACAATGTACAGGGCTGGAACCACTTGCTTATTTTCTAATGATTGATCTAACTTGAAAAAAGTTCTTAAGTGGAAACACAGTTTTACAAAGACTATCACTTGGGCAAGTTTAAAATATGAAACTGTGTTTCATAAACTCATGGAGAAAAGGAAGCTATTTAGCATCTACACCTATACCGCAGCACAGAGGAACAGCATGCTACACAGAGCAGCAGCGGAGTCACAGTGCACTCAGAGGCTACGGTCCCACAACTCAACGCCTGTGTCCATGCACAGCATCTCTCCATTTGTAATTTCAAACATTTATCAAAAGTTGAACCGTGCTCTTATTTTACTACCTCAGCTGCAAAACTGAGGTAATTTAAAATTTTTAAATGGTAGAGAAAAAACAAGCAGCTATTTAGTACTAGCTATCAAAATATTTGAACTCTAAAAATACTACTGTAAAAATACTACTGTAATTTCTAGAAATAAGAACTAAAAAATATGACTATCAATGGAGCGTGGGGGGAAATCTGAGATGACCCCTTCACATTCCAGAGGAACATAGGTGGGTCTGTGGCCAGGAGGTGGGCCAAGACTTCCAAATCTTCTTATGGCTGCTCTTAGTATTATTTCTATCATAAAATACACAGAAAGCACACACGAGTGAGAACGCTTGATAGTGTGAGTGAAGAAGACAGACTTACTGAATTGACAGATGTGCTCATAGTAGTTAGACTCTGGCATTGCCGTTATGGTCACCAAGGGACAGCTGTTTCCAGACAAGGTCTCACACAGCACATCTCTTCGAAAGTAAATCTGCTGGGGATTGTGGGCTGACTCAAGCTTTTGAAGATGCATCTTGACAAAAATTTAAAAACAGAATATATCATCATTTTTAAATTTTGGTGTATAGAAACAATGTATCTAAAGATCTACAGAACCAAAAGTAAAACCAGTTCTTAAAATAAGAGTTTTAAGGCCTCAGGGCCAAATAAAATACAAGTATCCGCATGTAAGGAGACAGGTGCCGCCACGAGTTACACACCACACCAACAGGCTTACCCTACCTGGAATCCAAAGTTAGCACAGGTGGAATCAGTATTCTAAATAAGCTCACATAAATCCAGCTCAGGCTTTGCTGTCTGTCTGAGCAGTGAAGAAAGCATTTGGTTTTTAAAGCCTTTAGAATTTTGGAATTATAACTAATGTCACATAATGGCCAGCTAAAATTACAAAACATAAATTATGAATGATTTCTTCTGACTTAAAGATTATATATATTTATTATTACTTTCCAAGAATGAAGAACCTCAAAACAGAATTTACTAACTCATAAGGACCAGGCTATAAGGCTGAACTCAGTCCAGAAAGGCTTCTAACGGCACCCTCTACTGAACACCGCATCACCTCTGCTCATAGGACAGGCCCCACTTCTACTCATGTGGGTCCAGTTTCTTTCCTGTATTTGACCATCCCTTCAACACCCTTTGCCTTAGGTCAGATGCTTTGCTGCAAGAATAAATGGAATTTAATAAAAATAAATAAATAAACAATTAAATAGATAGATAGATAGATAGATAGATAAATAGATAAATAAATGAGTAAGTAAAATAAATAAAGGAATAAATGGAACACAGTTGGCTGTTTGCTCACTTCAATTATTTATTCAGTCTGCTACAATACAAACATTCAGCGATCCCACAGCTCTTACATATACATTCTAAGGAGCTGGAGTCTCAGATTTTAGAATGAACCTATTTCCTTTGCCAAAATTTAATTTTCCTACAGAAAAATTCAAAATGTAGATTAATTTCCCTACTGTTAAAATCTTCTACAAGGTTTATATTTATATTGTAGTACTTTCAGTTACGCAAACTGAAATCTCAGTTAAAATATATTCACAGAAAGTTGGAGAAGTATCAATTTCTGCAAATGATAAGTGAAATATGTAAATTCCCTTCCTTCTTTTCTAAAATTGTTTTTCATTTGTGGAAGCATGGAGTGGACATGTGTACACACTTGTGTGAGTGCATGTGAGGGCAGACACTGACATGGGTGTCAAGCATTGCTTCTCTACTTCTTTCTTTTCTAAGACAGGGTCTCTCACCAAACCTGAGAAAAGCACCCAGATCCAGCTGCCTTCACCCCTGGCACTGGGGTTCAGAAACTCACTAGACTATGTCTGGGTCTTCTGTGTGGGTGCCACAGATTCTAACATGGGTTCTCACACTTGTGCAAGGAACACTTTATCCACTGGGCCATGCCCAGGCTTTCAGCTACTTCATCATCACATTCCCACCTGTCATGTTTCCAACAAATACAACCTTCCCCTGTTCGATTGGTATATTTAAGCCGAAGCAACTTTTCTCCAGTTTTCTGATACTCATAATACAAACTGAGATTCATCAGTTTACAACCAGGATCTCTCACCTGAAGAGTTGAATATGTGTATGGATAGTGATAGGCAAAATAGCACACATCATCTTTATGTGGAAAGTTCACAGTGAACGTGATTGTGTAGTAGGACTTTCCCTTCTGTCCACCAGCAGCAACTGAACTTCTTGAGAAGTGATTTCTGCAATTGAAAAGAATAAAGCACTTTATTTTGCCTGCACAGATATTCTGATTTTCCTTTGCTAATTTTATTAAGTAGAATTTCAGACAGAAAAAGAAAAGCCCAGTTTAGCTGAACTGTTTAATTCAATAGACACTGTTTTAGTTACTTTCCTATTGCTATGAAAAGACACCTTATAGAAGAAAGGCCACTTATAGAGGAAAGAGTTTATCTGGGGCTCATAGTTGCTGGTTGAAATTCATCCTGCTATGACCATTACAGCAGGAGCACAGCACCAGGCAGGCAGGCAGGCACGGGGCTGAATCAGCAGCTCACAGTTAAGCCTCACAAGCATGAGGCAGAGAGAGAAAACAAACTGGGGGTTGTATGGGCTTCTGAAACCTCGAAGTCACACACTTCCTCTAACAAGCCCACACCTCCTAATCCTTTCCAAACAATTCCACCAACTAGGGGCTAAGTGTTCAAACACATGCGCTTATGGCCTATGGGGACTGTGCTCCTCCAAGCCACAAGGCACACTACAAAGGCTATTCGGTCTGCGCCATCATCTGGCAGCACTACCCTCTTCTCTAGCGGGAACACACTGCACATGAAGCGCATGCTCTCCACGTGATTGATTCTGACCTCAGTTTACCTCATCTGTGATAGCTCCCTACATCAGACCACAGGCTGAGGAACATGTTCAAGGTAGGTAGGTCAGAACACCTAGCACTTCACCATAATTAGCATTAAGAGTAAAAGCAGAAATAGCCAGAAAGGACGCGTTTCCTAATGTGTTGTAATGCGGAATGAGGGAAATCTGCAGCATCACAGATGCAGCGCTCTTGACAAAAGCACACCTAAAGTTGATTAAGCTTTACATCTGACAGTTTGCAAAGACCCAATAAGATATATTTGTTAACAGCAAGGATTCAATCCACAAAAGACAAATGTAAAAGTCCTATATGAGAAACCAGTTTAACAAGAGCAATCAGAGAAAAGGAAAACCTGTTGATAAAAACTATTAAAAGACAAATTAACATAAATTGTGACATGTGATGAACAAGGGAGATCAGCAGCAACCAATAGACATTTCTAACCTGAAATACTTTGTAGAGTATGATTTTTCTATGACTGCTCCTTTCTGCTAACAGTCCTACAAATAAATCTCTTTCCAGCTTTTATATTTAAAAAATGTAATTTGGATCTTTCATCAAACCTAATAGAAAAAAAGAAACCTAAATAGCAACCAACATTTATATGGTACCTAAGGAAATCTGAACACTAACTAGATTATAGGAAGGGATTTTCTTAATTTTTCTGCTGTATGATAATGGCAAGGTGGTTAAATCGTCTTAAGGGGTCTTTAAGTTTAAAGATAAGTATTTCTGGGCAAAATATGGCATCTGAGAATTGTTTTAAAAATTCAGCATGGGGCCCTCCATAAGATGGCTAGGTGGCTGATGGCACATCCTGTCAAACCTGACAAGCTAACTTCAGTACCCAGAATCACATTGTGGGAGGAAGGAACCAAATCCCAAAGTTGTCCTTTGACCTCCACACTCAAGCAGTGCAGGCATCACCCTCCAACACCTGCCCCACAATACAAATAAGTAAACACAGAGAAACTTTCTACAAATCAGCATGGAAGTAGGGGCTCTGGAATGCACAAACAGAACTAACCCCATGATGGTGACTATTTACAAAGGGCAGTGACACACAGAACAACACCCTGTCCAGGGCTTTCTAAGGTTTTAAAGACTTTAAGGATCACTGACATTGGCCTGTAGGCCACAGAGGAAGACAATGCAAGCAGTCCTGATGAGACCTGATAGGCTAGGGTCAGAGGGAAGGGGAGGATGACCTCCCCTATCAGTGGACTGGGGAAGGGGCATAGGTGGAGAAGAGAAAGGGAGGGTGGGATTGGGAGGAAAAGGATGGGAGCTACAGGTGGGATACAAAGGGAGCAAACTGTAATTAATAAAAATAAAATATTAAAAAAATAAAAAATAGTAAAAAAAAAAAAAAGATACCCTTTGACTTAATTTCTGAAGTTCTAAAACCTCTTGAAAAAACAGGGATTACAGGTCATTTATTCATACAATTACATATTCAAGTTATTAACTTCATCACTGTATTTTGAGTGGGCAGGTAATGACACATGCTAAGAGCTAAGGAACATACAAAACAGGCTCAAGAAGGAAGCCTTGTCTACTTTTTCTTCCCTGAATTGACAGCTAACCAGAGAAGCACATATGCATGCCATCATACAGCAGTTCGATGAAAGTTACAGGCTATGAATAAACAAGACATGCATGTTGACAGAAGGCAACTCTGCTCTGTTTATAACCAACTCAACAGCCTCCAATCTAAAGATCTGATTTCAGACTTCTAGAGAGCAAACACAACAATGTATGCAACATATGAAGTGGTAACCAGTGAACACTAAATTGCAAGAAATTGCCGTCTCATCTGGAAGTAGACAGAGAAAAAGCAAAAAAAAAATTAAATAAAACAAAAACTTCTTTTATCATTCCTCATACAGAACAAAACAACTTAAATCATGCTATGGTCTTTGCAATGTGAAAAGAGTTGAAATGTAGAGAAGCATGTTTAATATTTAATAGCCTGAGCAATTCTTCCAAAACCTAGCCCACCACTGTCCACATCAGCACCGTATCACTCCAGTGACAGGTGATCCAGGAGCACTTTCCTACAGACCTCGCATTAAAAGCACTACAGCAATGTACAGTAGAGATCAGGGTACACATTTCCTTTGTTTGTGTTACTTAGTTTGCTAACAAAAAGGCGGGAATGGAACCTTACTGAGATGAAGCCCATTTCTTCCCTAGAAAGTAACAGCATTTAAGACCTAGGTTTTTCCAAAGGGAGCATAAATGGTTAGGTCAGTTTAAATTCTAGAAGGCGTCATCTTCCCACAAAGATTCAAGGGATGAGACATCAGTGCTAGTTAAGAACAACATCTAAAGTCAAAATCCACTTTATGGGGAATCCAGACTAATAGGACAGAAACTGGCATCCAACAGAGATAAACACCATGACCAAAATTACAAACATACAAAATCTTGTGTGACTGATGGGAAATTATCATTTAAAAAATAGAATTTAAAAAAATAAATAAAAATTAAAAAAAATAAAAATAATTTATTTTTATTTTGGGGGAGGCTACAAGGGCAGAGGACAATTATAAAAGGATAGGGAGATGAGTGGGATTGGGGTACATGGAGTAAAATTCACAACAAATAAAAAGTTAAAAATAGAATTTTAAATGTTTAGTTTAGATGCAGGTTTTTCAAACCTGAGCACTTCGTCTACTATTTAGCATTTATGCTCCAAGAGAAGACCACAAGGAAAATGAAATCTCACATGAAACCACCAGTGAGCTCCAGTTAAACAGGCCTACGCCGTCATGCAGTACACAGCAAAAGGCGTTCTCTAAGCGAATGAAGAAGGCATTCTATCAGTAAAGAGACAGGAGGTACAGAGTCCATGCTGTGAAACTGCAAGTCTCTGCCACAGTGTGAAAGGCTGGACAGAATTATCAGTCAGACACTTACATGGTTTAAATTCTACGAGTTTAATCTGAAAGTAGTATGCATTAGTAAAGTATTTCTGAAAAGACAGCAGCAAACTGTAATCACGGGTCCTTCTATCAAGGAAAGGTATGACTTACAAAACAGCCTTTCCAGTTGTGAAATAGTAAATCGCACCTTCCAGCACTCCAAGCACAGGAGCGCAGGAAGCCAAGGGCAAAGTGCTCTCAAGGGCCCAGCATTAGCACACCAAGGATAAAAGGAGAACTGGGTTGAGGACGAATGATGTAAAGAACTGCTGCCAACTATATAGATGTGAGATGCAAGAGTCATGTTCCTAATGTGTTCTTGTAGGAAACAAAATGAGCATTATAAAAATATAGTGGAGGCTATCTGGGAATAGTTTACATATATAATTAGAATTAAAACGGGGAGCAAGGACTAAGGATTCTGGACTGTTTAGAAGTGAGGCTGAAGTCACAAACAGGACATCTATATCATATACACCACACAGGCTCAGGGACCACATCAGAAGAGGAGGAAGAAAAGATTCTAAAATCCAGGTCAGGAAGGACCAGACTGAAACAGTGACTTCAGGATACAACAGGGCTGCTGCACTCATGACTTCACAGAGCTGAGAATGCCTGCAGTCAGCAGGGCAACAAGCCTCCACTCCCATCAGGAGAGCCAAGGACAGTCAGTGGCTTCTGGATAAGACAGAGTTGGTTTGCTTTAATGCTGTGGCCCCTAATTGGTCAACCACAGATGTCCCCACACACAGGTATATGGGCAGCACAAATTGGACTCTGCGGTTTTTAAAAAGAGGAAAAGGAGGAAGAGACAAAGTTAAGGGCGTTAGGGAGACAGGAATAAAATTGGGAGGAGTTAGAGGAAGGAGTAGGGGTTGACTAGGATCAAAATACATCGAATAAAATTCCCAAAGAGTTAATAAAAATTAGGGCTACTACTGCTGTGTTAAAACACCATGAACAAAGTAACTAGGAAGGAAAGGATTTACTTGGCTTACACCTTCACAGCATCGTTCATCATTGAAGGAAGTCAGGGCAGGAATGTGGAGGCAGGAGCTGATGCAGAGGCCATGGAGGGGTGCTGCTTCCTGGCTTGCTTCCTACGGCTTGCTCAGCCTGCCTTCTTATAGCCCCAGGACCACCAACCTTAGGGATGGCACTGGCCACAATGGGCTAGGCCCTCCCACATCAAATCACCAATTAAGAAAAGGACCTACAGGCTTGTCTGCAGTCCAGCATTATGGAGGCATTTTCTCAATTGAGGCTCCCTCTTTTCCAGTGGCTCAAGCTTGTGTGAGCTAACATAAAACTAGCCAGCACACATATGAAGTCGGTTTTCGTCAGTACACTGAAACACTAGCACACTCCCTCCTATGAGCTTCTGTAAGAATACTTACTTGTAGTAACAAATGTCAGTGCCCGTGCGGATCCACCATGGTCTGGAGTTCAGAGCCTCCTGAACTGAGTACATAAGTGGCTGCATGCCTTTGAGAGAGGAAGAAGAGAGAGAACATTCTTTTCAGAGCTGTTTGTGTAAAGATGAATCCTGCCTTTCTAAAAAGCACCAAAATTTCAGGAAAACTGAATATACTGCATTTCATTATTTTAGGGTGTATTGGAGAAATCTGAGAGATTTCTTAAATTATAACTTAACCAATAATATCCTGTTTAAAATTCAACTAAAATGGGGTAAGTTAGGTTGAATGGCTACCAATTCTTTTCTGTTAAATTATATGTATTCGGTTAATTAAAATAATTTACTTCTTGTAAAAAAGTTAAATAGGCAAATATAATGAAGAAATCATGAGAAGCTAGGGAGACAGCCAAAGCATGAGGCTCCCCCAGAACCCATGTGGGCAGCACATGTATAATCCCAGCACTCTCAGATGAGCAGGAAGCTCATCCAGAGAACCTGGCCAGATTAGTGCCCACAACAAAGACAAGACCCTGCCCTAAGCAAAAGTGAGAGTAAAGGCAAGAGCCTGAGACCACCCTCAGCTCCACAAAGGCACCACAGTGTGTAGACATGCACGTGCACACACATGCACACACGCACACACACACACCACACACACACACACCACACAATGAGCTACACTCCTCTATTTCTCCATAGGGTCTCACAAGCAGTGAGAAAAGCCACACAAATTTACATTTGTTTCCATTCCTTCTCCACAAAAGTATTAACAAAGGCTGTGTCCTGGCTAGTCGTATGTCAACTTGACACGAGCTAAAGTCATCAGAGAGGAGGGAGCCTCAATTGAGAAAATGCCTCCATAGGATCCAGCTGTATGACATTTTCTTAATTAGAAATAGACTAGGGAGGACCCAGCCTATTGTGGACGGTACCATCCCTGGCTGGTGGTCCTGGGTGTTATAAGAAAGCAGGCTGAGCAAACCATATGGAGCAAGCCAGTAAGCAGCACCCTCCATGGCCTCTGCATCAGCCCCTGCCTCCAGGTTCCTGCCCTGTTTGAGTTCCTGTCCTGACTTCTTCAATGATGGACTGTGATGTGCAAGTGTAAACCAAATAATCCAAACAATCCCTTTCCCTGCCAAGCTTGCTCCCCCCACCCCAAGACAGGGGTCCTCTGTATAGCCTTGGCTGTCCTGGACTCAATTTGTAGACCAGACTGGCATTGAGATTCACCTACCTCTGCCTCCCGAGTGCTGGGATTACAGGTATGTGCAATCATGCCCAGCACCAACTTGCTTTTTGGTAATGGTGTTTGTTTCCATTCCTTCTCCACAGAAGTGTTAACATAGGCTTGTAATAGCAACAGAAACTCTGACTCTAACTCATAGCAATAGAAACGCTAACTAAGACAGCTGGGAACTGATAATGAAAATGTTAAATATACAATGTACTTTCCTGGATACTCTCAGAAACATGCTTTTCAGGTGAGCATTAAAATCACATTACTTGGCCAGGCACAGGAGAGACAGACACATGCATATCTGTGTTCTAGGCCAGCATGGTCTACACAGTGAGACTTGCCTCCCTCTAACCTCCAAATGAAAACCATATAATCATCTCATTTCACTCCGTAACCTGATACACTAGACTTTTTGGCTATAATGGATAAACTCATATGTTAATTTTGTAAATACTGATGGCTTTTACTGAGATTGGGCTTGAATTTAAATTCTGCCGTCAGACAAAATCATTCTCTGGGTGTAGGAATATTTCATTAAATATACCTGCATTTTATAATGCTTTCTTTCCCTTTCTAACTGGCTCTTTCAATGCTGTTTGATGCTCACCTTAAACACACATACACCAACCCACAACAGCTATGCTCCCTCCTGGATCTCCGAGGTGAATTATCCTACTGTGTGCTCCTTAGACAGAGGCCCTCCTATGGAACTTACTGTTATTTTCTATTTTTATTGCATTTCAGGAAATCACCTCAAACGCTGATGATGAATATACTGATAATGACAAACAACTGGTTTCTCATAATCTTAATAAAAATGTTACATACTACTCAATGCAATATTGGCCAAATTTCTCAAATCAATTCTGTCATGTATAATACAAGAGATAGTGAATGATCTCTATGTGCCAGACACTGCTGTTTTTAGACATATAAAAATAGTCACTATATCCTTTCAACCACCCACCCGAGATGTTAAGTGCTATTAATTTCATAATTTGAATAATTTCACCAGAACTATGACTACATTTAAAAGTTAGAATCATTTTATTCAGGGTCTTTCAGCACCATCGACAGAAGAGCAGGGCTCCCCTCACAGCACTGATGGGCATGCTGTAAGGCAGAGGCTTCTCCCTGAGAGCTGTTCTTTCACAGTGGCTTGTTAAAACCGGCTTTCTTTACAATTCTGCACCTAGAGTCTTAAGTTGCTTCTTAGACTTACTGTGCAGGAGTCCCTCAGCAGGCGGCAGCAGGCCAGGAGCACCTGACGCAGATGCTGACAGTCCTGCAGGAGCACTGAGCTTGCTCAGTCACTGAGCATCTCTCCTGCCCCGTAAGTCAGTCCTTCTAAAAAGTACAGAGACTATGCAAGGCTCAGAAAAGTAAACTCAAAACCATTTGATTATCTTCATCATTTGCTAGAATAAATAACAAAAATCTAATCTAGTTTTACAAGGTTAACTACTTGCCCTTTTCTTTGTTTGGTTTTAATTTTTATATTTTCCTTTTAAATTTTTTCAGTGTGCACTGGTGTTTCATTTTATGTGCTGTGTGAGGGAGTCATATCCCCTGGAACTGGAGTTACAGAAAGTTGTGAGCTGCCATGTGGGTGCTGGGAATTGAACCATGGTCCTCTGGAACAGCAACTAGTGCTCTTAACGACTGAGCCATCTCTCTAGCCCTGGTTTGGTTTCTTAAAGCAGAGTCTCGTGTAGCCCAAGCTGGGCTTCTACTTTCCACTTCCTGGCTGCTAAGCTGAGACTGTAGAAATGTACCACCACCCTCGGCTTTCAATATTTCAACCGTTTATAGCCTGTTTACATTTCTACTTTGGGAGGACTAGAGAGATGGCTCAAGAGTCATGAGCGCTGACCGTTTTCAAAAGGACCCAGGTTTGATTCCCAACATTTACATGGCAGCTCACAACCATCTGTAACTCAGTTCCAGGAGATTCTTCTGACCTCCAGTACCTGGCATGCATGTTCTGCACATACAAACATTCAGGAAAAACACCCAAACACATACAATTAAAAAAAAAAAAATCTTGATTTTACATTTGGGGACTGGTTAGACAGCTCAGTGAGAAAGATCACTTGTTGCACAAGCATAAGGGTCTGAGTTCAAATCCCCAGCACACATGTAACAAGCTGGTGTGGCTATCTATGTGCCTATAAACACACCACTAAGTGGGCTCAGACAGGACCCCTCCGGCTCACTGGCTGCCACCTTGCTCCAGGTTCAACGAGAATCCTGTCTCAAGGGAATAAAGCAGCGTGTTAGCAGGATTAACATCCTACTCCTTTAGCCTCATGAATGCACATGCTCGCACACACATTCACACCTACCCACCCACACCACACATATACACTGATACCTACCCACCCATATCATACACCACACACCACACATACACACGTCTTTTTTCTAAACATTGTATTTGTGTGTTTTCCTTAATTTGGGTCTAAATATTTTCCACAATTTGTTTTCATTAATTCCCTTCCTTCTCTTTGGTTTATTTCCTTCTCTTATTTCTGACATTGGATACTTACTTTCAGTTTTTTTCTTATTTCAAAGAAAACAATCATTTCAGTTTACAGGTTAATGCTAGTTAGGTTATACCCCTTAGTCAGCTAGGCTTCTGCTAAAATGAAATGCATTATATAAAGGGGCATTCATTAAGCACTAGCAAAGAACCTAGCTCTACAGGAGAATTCAATTATTTTAAATATTTAATATTAATTTTAATAGCTACCAGGCTAAACAAATGGTTCTAAATAATATCTAACATCAGTTTTAAATTTCTTTTTTAAAAAAGATATTTAATTGGATTACTGACTAGAGGTAAGCAGCAGCTTTCAGAGCCGAAATATAAGGCGATCTAAGGAAATAGTTTTTACCTTTGCCCTGTTCACCATGTGTTTTTCTGGCAAGTTCACCTACTTCATTGCTGCTACTGTCATTGTATCCTCCGCTGACATTATGAGTCAGTGTTGTCAGCTTTCCAATGGATACAAAAGACTCATGGTTAGACTTTGGGCAGAGTGCGGGGAATCTTGTGAGGGAAGGGGGGATGGGGAGACATGGAGGGGATGGGAGCTCCACAGGGAAAGCAGCAGAGCCAAGATTTCTGGGCCTAGGGGTCTTTTCTGGGACTGATACTCCAACCCAGGAACATGCATGGAGATGGCCTGGAGCCCCTGCACAGATATGGCCCATTGGACCTCAGTCTCCAACTGGGCTTCCTAGTAAGGGGAACAGGGACTGGCTCTGACATGAACTCAGTGGCTGACTCTTTGATCACTTCCTCCTGATGGGGAAGCAGCCTTACCAGGCCACAGAGAAGACAATGCAGCCAGTCCTGATGAGACCTGATAGGCTAGGGTCAGAGGGAAGGGGAGGAGACCTCCCCTATCAGTGGACTTAGAGTGGGGCCTGGGAGGAGATGAGGGAGGGAGGTTGGGATTGGGAGGGAATAAGGAAGAGGGCCACAGCTGTGATACAAAGTGAACAAACTGTAATTAATTTTAAAAAAAATAGAATAAAAATTAAAAAATAAAAATAAAAAAATAAGAATAAATATATAATTTCCAAAAGCTGACTTTTTAACTTAATTACTTCTTCATTTCTACTGAGTCCAGATCATAGTGAAATCTGCCGACTGTTTCTTACATCAGTAAGCTTCCTGATGCTCCTTAGATTGAGCACCTGGAGAAGCAGCTGCACTTCTTGGCTAAGATTCTATGGGTGAAGCCACTGAAGAGCCAGGCACATGCTCCCCAAGAGGCTTCCAGGGTCCAGTTCAGATGGTTCCTTCATGTCTTTGCCAAAAACTATAATCTCTATATATGACTCATGCTTGTCTCACATTTGGAGCCAACAATTTCAGTTTACAGTTCTTGTCTTTGCTTCTCCTTTCTGTTTTCCTCTCACACCTCTAACGTTTTCTCCAGTGTTTGAGACTGTACCCTCCTCTCCTCTGACTTCTTGGCCTTCATCTTCAGCTCTGGTGGGGAGCCCACTTTCCAGAGTGCTTCCCCAGCTCCCTCCCTCTCACTTTCCACTGGGCCCCATCATTTCACACACCCAAGGTCTTTCTCTTTCTGTAGGTTTACTCTCAGGTTGCTGGAGCACACCCTCAAACATATTGCAAAAGTGGAACCTGCAAAACTGCAAAGCCATGTTTGGCTACACTGTTCACAATCTTTACATCCTTGCTTCTTCTTGCCCATGTTGTAACTTCTTCTATGTCAGATTCTAAGATAGCGATAGCTGTCTCTAATAAAGTCCATTACCGGAGCTTTTGCTCTGTTTCTTTTGGTCTCCATGACAACTTTCCCACATAAAGGCTTGTGGCATCGTGAGGACAGCAACTTGGGAACAGCAATGGTCTCTCAGCTACTCTACTTTTTTTACCATTAAATTTCTCCAACATTAATGTCACCACTTCTGCTTTACTCCATTTGCACTTATCTAGTTTATTTTTGCTGAATTCTTCAATCACACACGTTCTGTCACTTGCTAAGGTTTCCCAGAGCACCTGCACAGGCCCTCTCTCAGCCCTTCAACCAGCTTCTTTTCCCTACTTATCAAACACTTGTTTCTTCCTTAACTTCTTATTTTTCCTGGTTCAGCTGATTTCTTCTTAATGTGGTATTCTTTTATGGTCTAAATTAGCTGTTGTTTTCTAAGGCTCTATCGAAGGAGTAACTAAGCCCTCAGACCAGGACCAGTTTCACTTCTCTCATAGCTTCTGCTTAAAAAGAATGCTACTGGGTGCCGCATATACTTCTTAGTTCTGTCCCTTGGGATCTCTGCATGTACTGACTTTCCTGAAAGCGAGTTCAGGCAGCATACTTCCTGAATTCTTACATTTGCTGGCCATGACAAATGGCATATTCTACAAAAGACATCTGGCTGTCTCCAAGCTTCTATAGTCACAGATGACAAGTCCAGTGCTAGGCTGATCTATATGTAAAACAACACAGTGGTTGCAAGCACACAATCTGCAACCAGGGCTTCAATTCCAACTTGGTCACAAAGCAGAGGACCAGCCTTTGACAGATTGCTAAGCACTCTCTGCTCCACCTCTTTTTCAGTAAAATGAATGCTGTGAGTGGACTGTGTCAAAATATGCCAAAACCTGCACAAGGTGCACACTTGGTGACTTTTACCTGCACACAGCACTGTCATTTCCATCCAAAGGGAAGTGTGTTGAGACTCTCAGTACCTGAAAACTCAGCAGTATCCCTGATACACATAAGTCACATCCGATTTCCTGACCCTCACTGAGCCATTTAAATCCCAAGTTTAACCTCCTCCAAACACATAAAATTCACCCTAATAGCTAACTGGGGAAGGAGAAAAAGGTTCAGGCTGAGGAGCACTTCACACTTATCTAAAATGCTCTAATTTTTTAAAGAATGTTTTCTGATATTACATCTTCAATTATAGTATTAATTCTAATAAGAAGACAACAATACTTATAAGTTAGGACTGAATATACTTGAGAAAAAAATAGGCTGCAACACCAAGAATCAATCTAATGAGTTAATTCAGATTCTGTAAGCTAGAATCTAGTCTACAGATACAGAAAGGCTATATTTGAAGAACTGATTTATTCATTAGGCAAAAGGATAAACCTTTTATTTGCATAACAAAGTGTCCATTTTGTCATCAGAATGTAAGAGAGCAAAATATTAAGTTGCCATGGAAACAACAATGACATTGGCCTTTAATAAAAGCAAAGGAAAGCCAGGGTCAGTAATGAGCACAAATGTGAAAGAAGGTGATGTCTCTGGTTCCAGCAGCACACATCATAGCGCACAGGCACAACAGGAAAGGCAACATTAGTGGACGAGGAGAAAGACAGTTAAAACAGAGAAGGGACTCCACAGCTGGCACACACCATGGCATTACACCCACAAGATGAGAAAGCCACTGTCAGCCTCCTCATCCAGCCTCACCAACAGATGAACAAATTCAACAAGCAACACAAAACGAGGCTCCACCCAACTCTTGGCACTAGAAATCTGTCATCTGTCCATCAAGAAGCAGGAGACACGAGAGCCAAAAGGAGACATAAAGAAAATCAAAAGAGATGCCATGCCAAAATATACTGAAAGAAACAGAGAAGACACGTTTAAAAGAAAACGTGTGTCTGTGTGTCTGCGGTGTGGGAATGTATGTGCACGGGCACCAGTGTGCCTTGGTGAGTGTGGATGCATGTGTTTGTGTGTGTGCAAGAGCACCAGTGTGCCTTGATGCATGGGGGAGGGGAGATTGTGTGTGGGTGTGTGGGTGTGCGCGTGTGCAAGTCTGAGGACCACTTCCAGAATCAGGTTCTCCTGGAAAGATCTCAGGTCAGGTTTGCTCAGCAAATGCCTATCCTCACGGAGCCATGCCCTCTTCAAAGTGAACATCCAGCAGTGTTTAGTGTTTATGCCCAGAGCAAGGTCAGCACCGTGCACAGAGAACACACTACTCATGGCACACTTCATCACAGACCTCACTTCAATAATCAACTGAAAGTATGAAAGAGTTCAAAGACTGAAAGTGTGGCTTTGAGCGAAACCATTTCATTGATTAGACAAACAAAAGTCAGACTTAAACGGGGATCCAAGGACTAGCAGGTATTTCATGTACTGACAGCCATGCTGCAGTGACACACAAAAAGCTGTGGACTGCAGAAAAGGAAGGCGAGGAATCCAGGGTGGCCCGACACCACTTCATACAGCCAACATCTTGACAAAGTGTGTACCATTTCCTCACACTTGAAGTTATTTCAGAATGAAACTTCTAATACCGAGTTGAGAGCCGGTGTGCCCGTCAGTGGGTGGAGCCCATGCTTCCAAGCCCGAGGACATGAGCTGGCCCTGGACTCTCAGAAGAGCAGGTGCAGAAGCCCTACCAAGATGGGAGGCAGGAGGCACGGGCATTTCTAGAAGCTCTTGGCTATGTAGCTTGCTGTACACAGCCGAAAACACAGATATGACTCAAACAAGACAGAGGGCACAGTGGACACCTAAGGCTGTCTTCTGACCTCTCTTGTCATGTCACAGCATGCACACGCACTCACATACACACAACACACACATCACACACGCAGACACACATCTCTCACATACCACTAACACACATGTAACATACACAAGCTGATCTTCAATTAGAGTGGGGTCTTTGCTCATTTTATGCTACAAGTGGGATCATCTCACAGCCTCAATTAACAGATACCCACTAAACACCTACTAAACACCAACCTCAAGCCATGCTATCTATGTGCAGAACAGTGCTACATTCCTGCCTCAAAGAACACACACAAACACACACACACACACACACACACACACACACACACACACACACACAC
>NW_026593248.1:0-16147 GCF_907164565.1 Psammomys obesus | reverse complement strand
TATTATATATTATATATTATATATTATATATTATATATTATATATTAAAGTTTGCTTCTATTAGATTTGAAATTTGAAGTTTTGGTTTTTAAACGCAAATATCAAGTTTATGTAATTACCTGACATTGACACAGCCCATGACTATAGACCAGATGGCCAGCAACTATGTCTTAGTTTTGTACTAAAGGTACTGAACACAGCACCCTTAAATGACACTCTATACTTCAGATTTCTCCTTCCAAAATACTAGAGTTTTATTTAAAAAAGAAAAACAAAGTATGTCAGAGAGCATCAGCAGGGCAAGCCAATAAACAAAATTCTGATTCTTCAGCACTGTCAATGAGCTGTGCAGTGAGAATTTATTCTGAGAGGGACAGACACTGACCAAGAACAGAAACAGATCTGTGGCAGAGCAGATTCCGAACAATAAAGGTGAACCTAGGCCTGCTGTGGGTGAGCAATGACACCGAGACTATCAGCACACACCTTGCAAATAGACAAACAGCAACAGACTGGACCAGAAACCACTGACACATGAGGAGAAATGGACCCACTGTAGAAGCAGAGGCTACTATAACTCAGCCCTCCATAACAGTACTGCAGCAGTCCTCAGCCCTAAGGAAATGACGGCAGTTTACCAGACAGCCAACGAAAGAAAGGCGCTAGGCACAGATGGTTTCATGGAAACTCCATCACACATCTACAGAACTCACATCAGTTCTACACAGGACTTTGAGAAGATGGAGGGGAGATGTGCCGTGTTGTTCCAAGTCAGCACTACGACACCAAAATGGACGTCGTGTGGGGAATGGGGCCTGGGGAAATACAGCCTCCAGTGCACCAATATAAAATGTTTGTGTGCGCAGGACTGGTGAGACGGCTCAGTGGTTAAGAGCGCTGGCTGCTCTTCCAGAGATCCTGAATCCAATTCAATTACACAGGGGATTGGGAATCCCAATCATCTATAAAGGGATCTGACACCCTCTTCTGGCATGCAGGTGTACATGCAGACAGAGTACTCCTACACAAAAATATTTTTCTTTCTTGTTTCTCTTCTGTGGAACTGAGGTTGGAATCCACAGCTTTATGGATTCAGCCATCACTAAGTTGTAGCCCAGCCTAAAATGCAAACTCCCCCACCTGACCCTGATGCACATTTGCTTTTTCTTAGGTAGGCTTGGGATTACAAGCAATTACAGACATGCAGCACTGTGCTTGGCTTAAAAAGCAAAAATTCTTAACAAAGTATTTACAATTCTATGGTTCATTCCATAAATGAAAAAAGGCGAGTTCAATATAGAATGAAGCCTATGTAGCGTGTTAAAGGCTAAATAAAGGGAGAACTCCTGTGACCTGCCGGAGCTACTGCTGCACAGGCAACATCTGTAACTGTGCTCCATCTGGATGAGATCAACGACAGCTACTGAAGCTTATAAGTGTCTACACAGGGTAGTTCTTTTACCATCCAACCGGAGTTTAGTGCATCTCAAACTGCGTCTGATAAATGGCTGGGGACTGAAAACCAGAGTCATTGAGCGTGCCTAAGGCAGTGCTTCTATGCTAATTCTGGTACTATGGGTGACACGCCTGCATGCCCTCTCAGAGGAAGGGGAGGGGGTCTTACCATAATTAAACTGACTGTTGGACTTCTCACAGTTGATGATGTTGAACCTGTACGCAACACCTGGCCGCATCCCACTGACTTCAAAGTAGAACCACTGATGGTAATGGTTACTGTTGATATCTGAGTTCAGAATGAGATCATACTCGCTTCTAAAACACAAGACAAAGACATCTGATGGCAAGTCCAGAGTGTCTGTGCTCACACAAAAAGAGAATATGGAAATGGCTTACTTTCTAACTTGAATTACTTTGCGCAGATTCCCAGATTCAAATTTTGAGTTAAACTTCAAAAATTCTCCTTCTTCTGGTAGGGCATAGCTAAATAAATATGTTAAAGTAAACATATTAAAATATATCACACTTAAACAGATAAACAAAGACTAAAACTACAGGCCAGATCAAAAACATACATTGCTTCCCACCTTTCTTTTAAAACAAAGAATATAGCAAATACAACAAAGGAAAAAAATCTGACTTACACTTATACTCAAATTATAATTACAAAAGACTTGTTCTGACATTTACCCATAATAAGAACTTTGCGTTGCTGAACAAATGTCATTTCTAAAACAGTGATTATCACATATAAAAAGAAGAGATTTATTTTTAAAACTGCCTGGTAAGTAGCTGTGAGTCTGGCAAACCATGCAGTTTTTGCCATCAGTAACACAGGAGGTTTGGGCACTTTACCTATCACATTGCTGAGCATCCACATGCCATACCCCGGCACTAGCTCACAAAATGAAAACTCCTGTACTTCTGAAGACTCTATTCTAAAACAAGAACTAGCAAAACTCTAGAAATCTCCGTGATTTTGTCCATAGTCACTTTGGCTAGGAACAAGCTGAGTTATGCCTATCCTCACGGTTTGTTTTTCCAAATCTAACACAGAAGCATGAACGATGAAATATCTACATGTTTAATAAGGTATGTTCTTCCTCCCCTGTGTAAGAATATTTTAAGTCAGGGATGGTGACACATGACTGAGCCAGGAAGATGACTGTAAGTTGAAGGCCAGCCTGGGCTACACAATGAGTTCCACGTCAGCCTAAGCTACAGTGAGAGACCCTGCCATAAACAACAATAAAGAGTCTTTTAAATTCAGTTACCATCTTTGACACAGCTTCTGTCACACATCTACCAACAATCACTTTTAAAGGCATATTTCCTCCAATGAGGATAGGTAAAATGTCCAACTTCCTCAAAGTATTAGCACGCTAAGGGGAGAAGAGACATATAGAAAGCTGACTGGGTTTCTTATTTGAGTAGTTGTAATTTTTATTTATTTACTTCAGTTACATCCTGACACATACCACTAGTGATATTCAAAAATAGCAGATGGCTGGCATGCCGGCCACCAGGCCAGGCTGGGGACTCCAGTGTTGAATCTAGTGCCATGGCAATAAGGGACAGTATTTCTTGTGAAAGCCCCACTCTTTTTAAAAACTACAGCATTAGCTAATAACCTTTAAATTTCACCCAAAAACAAAGGCTTATGCTATTTAAAAAAAAAAAAAACAAAATAGATTTACCATGATCATCATATACCTACCTATTAAAGGATGAAAAGAGCAACAATAAAGAATGGGGAAGATATGATAAAAAGACACATATTTCATCTTTCAGAAATAACACTAATATTTTATTATAAAAACAACTTATGAATAAAAAGGTTTTAGAAATCAGACTCACTTAGGGTTATCTAAGTCATACACCACCCGGTCTATGATATCGTTCTGGTGTATCAGCCTCTCGATATCTTGGGCAATTTTTGTCCTGAAATCACAAAAGACACAGGACAAAATTTACTACTGTCAACCACTGATACAAAAACATACAACTTTCTCCAAAGTAAGTCTGGCATGAAGAGGTATAAAATAATAATTGTGTAAAATAAAAATAATCATTCCCTTACTTGCATACAAAAAAAAAAAAAACCCACAAAATAACCAAAATAAAAATCAGTACCTATCAAAACTTGAGCTTTAAAAGCTAACCACATAAAAGACAGGCACAGTAAAACCTTGTGCAAAGCCGGGAGTAGGAAGGAAGCCAGCCTAGAATGTTTCTCCATAGAACGCAAACAGACTAACCGTTAGTCAAGTTAATTCTGTATGCACAACAGCAGCATTATTAGAGATACAGAGAACCTGAGAATTAAGATATCCCACAAGATTTTAAATCTCGTCTATTCAGGAATTTAGCCCTAGAATCCAACTGGCAATATGCTTGCATGTTCTGCAGCATGCCCTTCCTGTGTGAGGGAGAAGAAAGGTGGGAAGAAGGAAAATCCCAGGCGGAACCAAGGCACCACTGGGACAGAAAATTCAGACTTCAGGGCAGATCCTGATTCCAGCCAACTGGCCACCAAATCCTGACAGCATTAATGGAAAGCCAACTCTCAAATCTCTTTTAAAATTTTTATTTTTAAATCATGCATGCGTGTATGTGTGTAGTGCCTCCCAAAGGCCGTGGTTAGAAGGCTTTATCTACATTGTGTACTACCATTCAGAGGCTAGAGAACCATTTGGAAGTCAGGCTTAGAGGAAGGAATTTAGGTCCCTGGGGAAAAACACCTACAGAGGACACCGAGAAGTGCACCCTTCCTCCCTGCCGACTTCTAACTCTCCTTCCCAGTCACCTTTGGTAAGTGGCTTGGCTCTGCCTTATTAAAAGCCCCACCGCTGTCAATCACCACAGACTCCAGCCTCTGAAAACACACCAGGATAAGCCTTTTCTCCATATTGGTTGTTACTCACAGATGTCTGTCAGTAACAGAAAGCTGTGATACCAATAGAACCTTAAGTTCTACATATACAAAGAACTTGTCCTAAATGAAGACCTGGTCATTGTAAAGAAAATATTCAAAGGTGTGACAGTTAAACAGAAAAAGATAAACTAAAACATGAGAAAAATGTTAGGTAAAATTGTCTTAATCTACTCCATAGTTAAACACAATTTACTTTTCAGTTTATTCCATAGAAAAATAACCTAATACAAGTGAAATAGTCTCTAAAAGGGGCAGTCTTTCTGTGGCTGGAATGAAGCAGCTTAAGAAAGGGGTTACTGAGGCTCACAGTTCAGGGTTACCATCACTGGGGCAGGAAAAGCAGGGTAGCAGGAAGGTGAGGAGGCTGGCACAGCAGCAGGGGGATGGGCGCTGTGCTCAGCTGCTTTCTCCTTTCATTCAGCCCAGCACTAGACCTTGGAGTGGTGTGGCCCATAGCTAAGGGGAGTCTCCCCACCTCAGCTAACCTAACCTCATCTTCACAGATATGCCCAGAGGCTAACAATGTAAGTGTCCCTCACAGGAAAGCCCAAAAGCTAACCAAACCTAGATAATGCCTCCCAGGCAAACTAACTCCTAAGTGAGTCTACTTGTCTTGGGGCAGGGGTTAGTGTGGCTGCAGAGGTGAGTGCACATGTGTGTTTGTGCTTACATTTGCACATGTACGCGAGTGCCCATGCACATGTACCTGAGTGTGTATGTCAGTCCCAAGGCTGACAACGGGACTCTTCCTTGATGTCCTCCCACCTCATTCACTGAGACAAGGTCTCTCAGGAACCCACAGCTCAGCAGTACCACTAGTCTAGCTGGACAGTTTACTCTAGGGCTCTATCTTGTCCTTCTAAGTACTGGAATTGCAAGCTGGCCACCACACCCACTCAAATATTGTTACTTGACCACACCTAGTTTCAAACATTAAGTTAGTTGGTTGGTTGGTTGGTTTTTGGTGATCCATTTAGTTTAACAGGGACCATCATGTAACTACTGGAGTGGAAGTGTCCCAGAGAGCCTGGGGGGTCAGTAGTGCAAACACTGAGGGCAATGATGGCCCCCTCTCTAAATATCAGTAGCAGATAGCTCAGATGTGTCTTGCCCAGATAACATCTGGAAGTCCTGTTTCCTACCTTCTAAGCTCACATTATTTCTGCCCCCCTTTCCACAATGTCTCCTGAGCCTGGAGAAGGAACGGGAGGACAACAAGGCTTCATAGGACAAGGGAAAGAGTATGCATGAGGAGAACTCACAACTGTTTATTGCATTGCCAGCTAAAATGAAATAAAGCCTCTGTACTGGCTGGTTTTGTGTCAGCTTGACACAAGCTAGAAACATCAGAGGAAGAAGTCTCACTTGAAGAAATGCTTCCTTGAGATCCAGCTATATAAGGCATTTTCTCAATTAGTGATCAGTGGAGGAGGGTCCAGCCTATTGTGGGTGGTGCCATCCCTGGGCTGGTGGTCCTGGGTTCTATAAGAAGGTAAGCTGAAGCAAGCCTTGAGGAGCAAGCCAGTAAGCAGCACCACTACATGGCCTCTGCCTCAGCTCCTGCCTCCAAATTCCTGCCCAGTTTGAGCTCCTGTCCTGATTCCCTTCCATGATGAACAGTAGCAGGCAAGTGTAAGCTAAAAAAAAACCCTTTCTTTGGTCACACTGTTTTGTCACAGCAATAGAAATCTTAACTAAGACACGCTCCAGATACAATTTTACTGTTACTTTATCATCTATATTGAGCAGATATGAATCTTTTTGTTTTGATTTTGATTTTGGTTTTCGAGACAGGGTTTCTCTGTGTAGTGTTGGTTGTCCTAGAACTCACTCTGTAGACCAGGCTTTCCTCAAACTTAAAGAGATCTGCCTGCCTCTTCTTCCCAAGTGCTGGGATTAAAGGTGTGTGTCACTACCACCCAGCACACAGGAATCTTATAACAGACCTTTTCATTTGCAATTGAGTCAGAGACATTTCAACAGAATTTATTTATTCTATACTGAATTTTGTTTTTCAAAATATTAGGATCAGTAACTACACACTATAAAAACAACCATACAACAGAATTCCAAATAACACTAACAGCATTCCTCAGGATAATTTTTTAAGCACGGGTCTCACTGTGCTGTCCAGACTCAGCCTGGCTCAGCCTCTCAAGGGGCTGGGTCCACAGGTGTGTACCAACATGTCCAGCTTACTAAGTAATCTCAAAGGTCTGTTTCCTTTTTCTGAAAGTGACAAAACAATAAAGTCTCACTGATTTGACAGCTATCTGTATTGTTACTAGATTCAGATAGGAAATGACACTGGCACATCATTCACAAACCGCCCATCATTTGGACAAAACTAGCTGAAAAGAGACAAGACAACTCACATGAACAAGCTAAAGCCAACCCCCTCAAAGTATCTCAAGAGATTAGTATTTTTGGGAACTTTGAGAGCTTTGACATGAATGTGAAACTTTGAAGCCGGAGGACTACCCAGCTATCAAGGTCAGCAAACACTCTTATAAACGAAAGGACAGTGCATACTCTGGGCTTTGAAAGACAGGATTTCTGTCACAATTCTGTCACTGCAGGAGGAAAATCAGTAAGCTGTCAAATGAGGGGTGAAGTGGTACCAGGTGCTGCAGGTAAAATGCACAGCTGTGGCTTGAAGAGGCGTGTACTTAGGATGCTCAGAGGCTAGCTGTAAGGCTCCTCTTCAGAATGCAACAAGAGTGTATCAAAACTGATGAGACATCATTTTAAAAGGTCATCAAAAACAGTTCACACAGACTAAGCAGATTTTACACAGTTGTTTTTTTGTTTTTTGTTTTTTTTTCTTTTTACGTGCTGAGTATGCAATGGCTGGCACTACCAACAAATTCTATGTTTATTTTTTGGTGTAATAAATATTACCTCACTTAGTGCCTTTACAAATAACCAATTTTCACTCTGTATTTCCACCTAAATTTTCAAACAAAATAATACATCCTTAATACTTCATTTACAGCCTACTTTAAAAATCACATCTAAAGCAAGTATGAATGAAAAATTACTAAATATCACTAAGATCATACTTATTCAAACATCATTAAATGATCCTTCATATTTTTAGGTGCAATCTAAGCCAAGTTTCTACATTGTATCAGGATCATATTGTTGTTCTTTCATTTATATAAGTAATATGCTTACAAAATAAAGTGATTTTATTTTGTAATTCCATTAGTAAATCATCATGTGCCCTTTGCACTTGTTGAGAACTGACAGAGAAAAAGGATAAACAGGGCCTTGCCTCAGACTCAAGCATGTTTATCTCAGGTGTCCTCAGAGATCCCTGTTGCAAGCCAATGCCCTGGCCCTGAGACAAGGGGAAAGGACTTTAGCAAACAGCTCAAGTGTAGTAAAAACTGCACCCTTGAGAATAGCTGTTCAGAACAGTCCAAACAGGTCACCTCAACTGCTTCTCCCAGACTATGAAATGTGTGAGGTGACCGGAAGGAGGACACTGCCCAAGACAGTAAGTTGGTCCTACAGCTCACTGTTTCAATAGGCCTTCTCTGGCTTGTTGGAGGCTGGGAGATGGATGGTGAGGTAGGTAGATCTGCCAGGCCCAAAGTAAATAAGACAATTATAATCTAAGAGGTGTTTGTGTCTTATTACTTATGATAGTGGGTTAAATAATACTGCCATGATAATATTAGGGCAAATAATAAAAATTTTATAGCCTAACAGCCATTTTTTAATTTACTACAACACTGGCCATTTCTATTGGATGCTTGAAGTTCCTGATCTGTTGCTGTTATCTGCCATCTGCTATGTTTCTTTTCCTTTTCTTGCTAGACCTGAATAAACTCAAAGCCAAATTATAGCAATCATAGATTGTAACACAGACACAACAGTAAAGTTCAAAGCAACACAAAGCATCCTAACAAATATATCTTTAACTCACAGTAATCTTTTCCTAGAGACTGAAAATGGAATTTCTAAGTATGCTTTACATTTGGCAATGGTCTTACTTAAGAGGAGGAAGAAATCTGCAACTCACCTTTGTACACCGTAAGGCCTTTCTACAATAGGCTCTTTGAAGGGAGGAGGAATGTGACCAAAATAATCAGGATAAGCCACTTCTGAATACTCTGGAACAGACTTGGTATTTTTCACAACCTCAATATACAGTTCTGGGTCATGGAGAGTTGATCCATTGGCACCTTCAACCACAGAAACCTGTTCTATTGAGGAGCTGGACTCAGTATCTTCATCATCTTCCGTCTCAACTCCAGTACAACATAGCTTCCCAAGCTGTACTGTCCGCCCCTCAAAAAGAATACTTCCACACGTAGCCGCATGTGCACACACTTTTGTGCAGGAGAGGACCGTGAGAGGGAGACCATACTCCTTCCTCAGCCCCACCGCTTGTGAAGGGAGACTCTGCAGGGTGATGCGGTCCAAGGCCTTCACAAGGTCGTTGTGGGCTGGAGAGGCAGCTGTGTTCTGAGCACCGAGCTGCGGCGGCAGTGTCCTGCTGCTGCCCTTGCCATCTTCCCTGGAGTCCTCTCCTTTCTCCTTCATGACCGTGCCTTTCCTTACACTACCTGAATTCCCAGATGCTTCGTCTCCAGCTGTGGGAACAACAATGGGACCTCGCACTTTCCCCTCAAACACAAAAGGTTTGGGTTCTTTAGAGATTAAGTCATAGTCCTGTTTAAAAAATAATAATAATAAGTTTAATCTGTTATCTGTCACTATTAAAATAGACTAATAAAAGTAAGATCATATTTGTTTCATAAGCTACTTCAGAAACCTAAGATCTTTTTCTGATCTCCACAGGCTGCAAGCATGTATATGGTACACATATATACAGGCAGGCAAAATAGTCATATACGTGTGACACACTATCATACACTGCAGCTTCCACGGTGAGATTTGTTTTTCTTTGGCGGGGGAGGCTGCAGGGATGGAGGGCAGATATGGAGGGATGTGGGGAGATGAGTAGGACATGAGTACATGATGAGAAATTCATAGACAATCACTAAAAAGTTAAATACAATACAATAAAAATAAAATTCTTTCAAACAGTATATATTACTAGGATAAATGAACTTTTATAATCCTCAATAATATATCATTAAATATTTCTTCCTACTATTCAGGCATATATTTAAAGGTACGAAGTATTTAAAGAACGCATTCTTCTGAAACTTAAAAGAAGATAACTCCTTTTGCACTAAATCTAGTCAAATAACATGAAAGTCATGAAAACAATGTGCTATTTCCCTAACATAGAGCACTAAAATAACTAACAGCCTACAACTTATAGCAAAACACACAACACACTAATAAATGTATACTGCCTTATTTATCTAAAGTAGCATAGGTCTAGAGGTCTGAGTTCTGATACATTTGTCTTTACTACTTGACCACAGCTACTTAATCTAGTCAGACACAACGAGAAAGCAATTGTGCTTCAGAAGTAACCAAACCAAGAACAAGTTAGTCACCTGTTTACATCACAAGGGGCTGTACAGGACCCATCAAAGCTAACCTAGCTAGGTGGTGAAGTATGATTAGGACATGGGACTCTAAAGACAGACATGTATCATAATTTGAAAGGAAGAAGTTATCTGGAAAACAAGTAGAAACTTTATCAGTGGTTCTCAACCTTCCTAATACTGTGACCTTTTAATAAAGTTCCTCATGTTGTGATGACCTCCAACCATAAAACTATTTTCATTGCTACTACATAACTTTTATTTTGCTACTGTTATGAATCATAAGGTGAGTATCTGATATACAGAATATCTGCTATGGGAGCCCTGTGAAAGGGTCATTCAACCTTCTAAGGGTTGAGAAGTACTGATCATGAAACCCATTATAAAATCACTCTTTGTATTCCCACACCAAAGCTATAACTTGTGTGACATTATATATTCCTATATGCATATAATTACAGAAAAATGAGTAAAGTCATTATATGGTAATCAATTCCCATTCCAAACCACTATACCTGTCTGCCTTGATTTGGAAAGTTTATCTCCAAGTGGTTTAAGTGAAACCAAACACATTAAAAAGAGTAACTCAACAGTTGTTCTAGGTTACCTGATCCACATTCCTCCCCAAAGGCCTCTGCCCAGCACTCTCCCCTTCCCTCACCACTTCCCAACTGAACTCCCCCCCTACACACACACACACACACACACACACACACACACACACATACAACTACTTTCTTCCTGACTCTTGACCTCCTTGCATTACTCTTAGCTCCAAAGTGCCAATGAACTTCAACTTACAGGAAGTGCAGGGAATGAGAAGGAGGTTTCATTGTACTCCATGGCTCCTAACTTTACTCCCAAAGACAAACATGAAAAACTAGCAAATATTTCTCCTTTACGTCTCATATATAAACTCACTGTCATCTTTTTCTCTCGTCAACTCTAATCAAGGTTACGGGATTTGCAGAGCAACAACGTTTATAGCAAGAACTACTTTAGTCTTAGAGATTGGCTAGTCACCCTGCTTTTTGTTTGTTTTTGCTTTGAGACAGGTTGGATGGCCTGGAGCTTATTACATAAACCAAGCTGGCCTCTGAACTCACTGAAATCCATCTGGCTCTATTTTCCTGGTGCTGAGATTAAAGGTGTATGCCACCAAGCCCAGCCACTCATTCTTTGAAATCCTGGGTAGTTTTACAGCATGAAAGAAGGGGGAGATGGAAAAACCAGGAGGGGAAAGGAGCTCCATAAGACCAACAGAACCAAAAAATCTGGGCCTAGAAGGCCGTACAAAGACTGATGAATCAACCAAGGACAATTCATGGAAAGGACCTAGGTGCCCTACTCAGATGTAGCCCATGGGAAGCTCACTCTCCATAGGGGTTCCCTAATAAAGGGAGCAGAGGCTATCTCTGGTATGAACTCAGCTGCCTTCTCTTTGATCATCTCCCCCTGGCCACAGAGAAAGAGGATCCAGACAGTCCTGATGAGACTTGATAGGCTAGGGTCAGATAGTAGGGGTGGGGCAGAGTAGATGAAGAGAGAGGAAGGGTGGGACCAGAAGGAGATGAGGAAATGGGCTACAAGCTGGGATACAATGTGAATAAACTATAATAAATAATAAAAATAATTTTTTAAGTAAAAAAAAAAAAAAAAAAAAAACAGCACAGTCAAAACAACTGAGAACATAAAACTACACTTACTAACCACCAACAATTCAGTCAATATGGCCTGCTGTGTAACTCAGGCTGAATAATTATAACTCAGGGAATGAGAATAAGAAATGCTAATAATGACTCAACCTATGTTTGTAGGACCTCAGGTTGGCCTCTCTCCTCTGTCCTGACTAGTATTGCTACATAGTAACCTTTAATGGGTCAAGGATAAAGACGGAATTTTTTCACATCACTACTTAAATAAACAAAAACAACACAAGAAAAAAAAAACAGGATTTCATAATACAATTTTAAGACTGTAAGACAAAATTTAAAAAGCAGGTCAAAGTGATGAACCAAAGTAATTATAAAAATGTAAAACCTAGCTCAACATCCTCTCTAATGATCCATTATCATTCTGGAAAGAAAGATGAGTACTATTTTTTTCAGAAATGAAAAATGTCAATTATATGCATAAAGAAGAAAACATGAACTTTTATAAAACCAAGTAAGGCCAAATGTTTGGTATTTATACCTGAAAATCATCAACAAGCTCAGGGAAGAGGTGTTCATACATTTTCAGTTCTTCTATTGTTCGTCCTGGTACTTGCTGGGGTTTTAATTTGTTAATATCTGTTTCAATATCATCATTCTGAAATAATAAAACATGTCACTAGCATAAAAACACCATAAAAGTTATAAAATATACTTTATATTTGAAATGTCCCAAAATATTATTACTTATGATTAGTGAATAATCACCAACAAAATTTATATTCACTTTAATCTTAAATCAGTTCTTTTAATTAGCTATTGATTATCACTGTGTTGATTTTGTTGTTTGGTTATGGTTAATCTTAATGTAACAGAGTATTCAGGCTCATCAAGACAAAAACAAAACAAATAATAAAGACCACATATGTTCTCATCAGTATCCCTATCATTCTGTTGTGAAGTAAGATTCAAGAAAATGAAATTGAGAAGCACTTGTATATAACAAATACGGTAACAAGCAAAGCAGCTAACACTGGCTGCGCGCACTAAACTACTGTCACTCTTAAACAGAGAGGACTGTGGCTGAGGGTGGGAGTGGTGCCCACTGGTGTTAAGGAGCTCGGGAACAGGAAGGTAAAGCTAGTCAGAGGTTCCAGGAACACATCATCTGCCAGCATATGGCCTCAGCACAGACAAGCCCATCACACACTCTTGTGCTGAATGATAAACAGAGGCCCCCTTCACAAAGCCCATGCCACTGTCCACACTATTTTTGCAGGACCAAGAGAATAAGTGGTACAAGCGCCCAAAATATACCTTTAAGAAAAATGAGTAACAATGTCCTCATACAGAAAAACTGTACCATCAATCAATCCTGTCCTAAACTCTTTATTTCTGTTTTTGAGTCTCACTACATTGCCCCAGCTGTCCTCCTGAAAGGAGGGCAAGTGTCACTAAGATCACTTAATCTCCTAACTTTCGTAGATGGATAATAACACAGAGTGAGACCAACTACTAATTTTTTTCATTTTTTATTTTTTTATTAATTACACTTTATTTACTTTGTATCCCCATGTAGTTCCCTCCCTCCTCCCCTCCCAATCCCTCCTTTCCTCCTCCTTCTCCATACATGCCCCTCCCCAAGTCCACTGGTAGGGGAGGTCTTCTTTTCCTTCCTTCTGATCCTAATCTGTTAGGTCTCATCAGGAGTGGCTGCATTGCCTTCTTCTGTGGCTTGGTAATGCTGCTCCCCCCTTAGGTAGAGGTGATCAAAGAGCAGGCCAATCAGTTCATGTCAGAGACAGTCCCTGTTCCTATTACTATGGAACCCACTTGGACACTGAACTGTCATGGGCTACATCTGTGCAGGGAATCTGGGTTATCTCCATGCATGCTACTTGGTTGGAGTATCAGTCTCAGGGAAGAACCTTGTGCTCAGATTTTTTGGTTTTGTTGCTTTCCTTGTGGGGCTTCTGTCCTCTCCAGATCTTACTATTTCCCACTTTTTTCATAAGATTCCCTGCAACCTGCCCAAAGGTTGGCCATAAGTCTCAGCATCTGCTTTGATAGTCTGCAGGGCAGAGCCTTTCAGAGGCCCTCTGTGGCAGGCTCCTAACTTGTTCCCTGTTTTTTCCTTCTTCTGATGTCCATCCTCTTTGCCTTTCTCGATGGGGACTGAGCATTTTAGCCAGAGTTCTCCCTCTTGATCAGTTTCTTTAGGTATACAGATTTTAGTAGGTTTATCCTATATTATATGTCTATATGAGTGAGTATATACCGTGTGTGTCTTTCTGAAAAATATAGAATGCTTCACAAATTTGCATGTCATCCTTGCGCAGGGGCCATGCTAATCTTCTCTGTATCGTTCCAATTTTAGTATATGTGCTGCCGAAGCGAGCACCCAACTACTAATTTTTAAGTGGAGACTCATTTTTAATTTCCTATTTATCATACTATCAGAATAAACTACTTATTTTCAACCTTAAGACAAATTTATTTTACTGTGTTTAAATAATTCATCTGTAGTATCTGTCTATATATGAATATTAACTAGTATTCTTAAAGGAAAAATAAATGCTATTTCTCAACATTATATATTCAGGAATTTGCTTTTATTTATATAATGAATAAGTAGGTTTTTATTTCTATGAAGATTGGTTTTATTTACATATGTATTACTACCATGTAATTAATACTTTATGAGTATATAATTTCACTTAAGGTTTTATCCATGAACAAACAATGTATAAATTTTCTTGATTAACATCTAACCATGTAAAGTAAAAAATACTTTGCAAAGATATTTTGTAACATTGGACAGTGGTGGTGCAAGCCTTTAACCCCAGCACATAAGAGGCAGAGGCAGGTGGATTGCTTAATTCAAAGACAGCCTGGTCTACAAAGAGAATTCCCCCTGTCTGGGTGGGTCGAAGTATTTTTCCTCTCTAAGCATAAGGCTCACTGTTAGAAATGGCACTCTAGCATTAAGAAAAAGAAAAGAATCTGTTGACCTTTATGGCTACCTGGAAGTGAGTTGTTTAGAACCTAAAAAAAAAAAAAAAAAAACTCCTGGGGGAAATGACTGGTGAGGGAAAGGCAGTCTGGAAGCAACTGCCAACCACAGCAGAGCAGTACGGCTTCGCCCGTGACAGCACAGCCACTCCTGCAAGACTCTGTGGATCCAGATCTTAAAGGCTAAGAAGAGCTGACGAGATCCAACCAAGTCACAGACAGACAGCAGTGCAGGCAAGGGAGGTCTATGCAGCTCGCAGTAGTGCGCTTGAAGAGGACACATCTGTGGAGTATGCAGCAATGGTGAGGAGGTGGGCCCTCCCTCCACCACATTTCCTGGTCCCTTGCACACATGGGCCTCTGTGCCTATATCCACTGCTGTGAATATTTGATGGTTATCATACACCAAGAGCTTGGCTTGACACACAGTTAAGTGTTCAATAAATGCTATTCTTCTCTTACAACTGTTTTGTTAAGGCTAAGTAGACAATATGTGAGCAATCACTGTGAATCACTTGTCACTCGTCTCAGTAAAAACTGGACGCCAACAACTGCTTTTCAAAGACACCAATGTCAAGAGCCAAGAAATCTATGGAAATGTTTCAAGTGGATGGGCAAGTGAGAGACAACGATATGCAGAATCTAAGGCTACACCCTAAACAATTCATAAAGGGCGTTACAAGAGCAAGTAATAAGCTGGACAAAGATGGCAGGATGGTAGAAAGCGAATAGCTGTGCTACAGTTTATGGTAAAGGGCCACAGGTGACATATGGAACCCACTCTCAAATGCCTGTTTTGGAACATGTGCACACATGCACAGTTTTCCAGCAGCCTGATCAGTCACTGTTCCAACTTCCCCTACTCCCTAATCTTTATACTCTTGACCATCACAGATATTTCTAACTAGAACTGTGAGATGTGAAGAATGAACTACAGCAAACATACTTTAATCTTTATTATTAAAATCTTGTCTTTTGATAAAAACTCATAAAGATTAATGTGGAAGGTGTGGTGCTAACCGCAAGAATTTCACCAATCCCGAGTACCCTGGGGATGGGAGAACACATCTCAACACTGCTCCCCTTGCCTGAGAAGGTAATTCATAGCCAGGAACCTAGCAGTTCTGTTGCTTATGTCAGGTTCAAACACCCAGTCACCGCAGATTTTGTGTCTTGACATGAAACCTGCTCTATTTTTCTTGTGATCCCACTGGCAGCAATGAAGGTGGCTCTACATTATTATTGAGATATATCTTCAGTATTCCAGAAGAGCATAGTATTCTGAAAAGCACAGTGTGCTCAATTTAAAGGTGGTGTGCCAACCTTAAAAAGATTTATTAATTTTTCATTCCTGTACATGAGTGTTTTGCCTGCCTGCATAAATGTGTGCTGCATGTGCGCCTGATGTTCACAGAGGCCATGAGCAGTGTCAGGCCCCATGGAGATGGGGTTACAAACATTTATGAGCTGCCAAATGCCTGCTGGGAACTGAATCTGGTCCTCTGCAAAAACAGCAAGAACTCTTAACTGCTAAGCCATCAACCGTCAGCCCCAGTAGCCCAAGACATTATAAATAAATAAATAAATAAATAAATAAATAAATAAATAAATAAATA
>NW_026593247.1:0-10887 GCF_907164565.1 Psammomys obesus | reverse complement strand
TAAATAAATAAATAAATAAATAAATAAATAAATAAATAAATAAATAATTGGTTTTAAAGAGTCAAGCTAGCTCTTCCTCAAAGCAGGCAGCAAACAAGCCAAGCAGATGCTAAAGATGCACCAAATAAAGCAAAAAAGGACTTCTAAGCTTCCAGACAAAGCATACAACTCTAAAAACTCACCAGCCTCCTTGGATTAACAGCTCATGTAATAACAACATTCGTTTTATATTTCCTAAATCCAGCAATTCTTCTAAGAATTGTGACATCATCATTAAGCACCTAGTTACAGACTCTTTTCCTAGTATTTTCACAGTCCCAATGATTACCGACATAAGGAAATGCCTTCTGAAATAAACTGCCATAGCAGTCTCAACAAATTTTCCTTACATTACTTAGTTTTCAGAAGCCAAGTCAGAAAGCTTAAACTCTTTTCCTTCAGGGCTATTTACAGACCAGAAGATTCAGCTACAAGAAAAATATGTAAATGAAACAATTTTATCTGTATTTCTATGCATGCAGGCAAATCTGTTTTTGTTTTGTTGTACTTTTGGTTTTTGTTTTTTGGTTTTTTTTGTTTTTTGTTTTTTGGGAGGTTTTTTTGGTGGTGGTTGGTTGGTTGGCTGATTGGATTTTTCGAGATAGCATTTCTCTGTGTAGCCTTGGTTGTCCTGGTCTCTATGTGTAGACCAGGCTGGCCTTGAACTCATAGTGATCTGATTGCCGATGCCTCCCCAAGAGCTGGGATTACTGGAATGTACCACCATGCCTGGTGAGGCAAATTTGTTTTAAAGCTGAGATATATAATTCATAAAGTTTACTAATGTTAAAAATGTACTAACCTTAAAATTTTGATCTAGGTCATCTTCATTTTCAACGTCATTTTCAGCTTCTAAATCAACATCATCGTTGTCATCACTTTCATCTACTACGTCATCTACTGCGAGATAAACACACTGTAAGTCAGTGAGAGGCAAGTATCCACAAGTGGCCTAAAGTACTCCAGTCACCAAGGAAAGGCGAGAAATTTCTCTTTACGATTGAATTATTACATTCATCTATTCAGCAGAAATTTCTTTTTTATTGACTGCATTTATACTTCGACAATTTCATATATTAGGAATGTTTTGGTTTCCCTTTTAGATTCTTTGCTAAAAGCATCTATACGGATATTTCAGCCCCTGGAAACCTGATGTAGTATGCAGAAGGGCCCTAAAACCTGAAAAGCACTACAAATTAAATGCTCTATGATTGATGTTCTCAGTTTACAATTCTAATAATGTCCTATGTTACAGTAGCCCAAATGAAGCATTATGATAAACTTCAATGACAATTACATACTTCAGTGAACATGTGCCATGTACTCTGTTACTGACTAGGAATTTTTAACAATATAATTCCTGCCCTAAAGGACCTCAGGATCCAAAAGCACAAAGGAGCCAACAATCAGAACAGAGAAGCTAAATGGTAATGAAGGTATAAACTTGACAGTGCCACAGGACAGATAGACAGACAGTAGGTGGCTGCAAACCTCACAGGGCCAAGGGATGACCACTGACCACTTCACAGAGCAAGGAGCTCAGCAGCTCCATAAGGAGACACAAGGGCAAGGAGGAGGCACTGAGAGGAAGTTAGAACCTGAGATGATGGGATCTTGGAAAAATAAATATGGTGGACATGTGGTGTGTGCTTGGGAAATCCAAGTAAGAATGAGATGGGACCGACATTACACAGCCAGCCAAGTCAGTCAGATTTAGCCTACAGAACCTAAGCACAGGATTTCCAAGAAAAGAAAGGCTTGATTCAACTTGCACTTCTGTGAGAGGTGAATATAGGAGTGAAGTGAGACCAATCAAGAGAGACAGTTAAGTGTCTAGGCCAATGCAAGACTAAGAGAATGGAGAGAGAGAGAAACAGAAACACACAGGGCATGTGATATGAAAGGACATGGACCCTGACTGTGGGGAAAGGAGGAGGAGGGCCAGGATGCTGTCAGAGAAATGGCGCTTTCAACCTACACGGAAATGCTGAGAGCTGCCCTCCTGAGCTCTTTGACGTCTCTGCACAGTGTGACATAGACAGCAATTACTGACTGCCTCCCACCCAGAACAGTCCTGCTTTGCCTCATATTGGTAACAAAATCCATGCACTTTAGCTGAGGGATTCCAGCTTTTGCTGCAACAGTGACAGAAGCTACTGTGGATACTGGTGTGTGGTGCACAATGATCAGTCATATTCCTGGGAAGGGGAGGCTGCCCCTAGTATGTACTTTCTTAGGAGAACCTGAAAATATTCTTTTGATATTCTAGCCTACTGAGATCCACTAGCCACAAATCACTTGACAAACCTGAGGGTGAATAAGTGGTGGGGAAGTCTTGTCTGGGCACAGTGTTACAAAGG
The DNA here is from genome assembly GCF_907164565.1 of Psammomys obesus. Classification (NCBI taxonomy): domain Eukaryota; kingdom Metazoa; phylum Chordata; class Mammalia; order Rodentia; family Muridae; genus Psammomys; species Psammomys obesus. Next base: position 8,488 of record NW_026593247.1, on the reverse strand, counting down.
GCTATGAAGACAGAAGTCCTGAGTGAAAGCTGTGCCCCCTCACTACTAACTATGCGCCCTAGAAAAGGTCAATCAGGTGGTCATCTTCGTGTCCTACTCTGTAAAATGGAGGTGGCTACTCTGTGCTCCTGTGAGTATGCACAGTCAACCTGCTGCACAGTGTGCCATGGACAGGCCTAGAACATTGCTGTAGTACTCTAGCAGCAGCTCAGTTATCTTAACCAATACTGCTACCAAACTGCTTCAAATTTTTAGGAAGCAGGGAGTTTTTATAAAAATAAAAATTAAAAAGAAAAATAAAAGGAGTCAGAGTATGTGTAACAACCTAAACCTACTTACCCTAAGCCTTACCAGCAGTCAGTCATGGGTGAAGTGGAAAGACCTGACATTTGGAAAAAGAATAGGAACAAAACACTCTTCTGGGGAAAAAAAATGCATTAAATTAAAAAAAAAAAAAGCCTATTACAAACAGGAAAAACGTCGGCTTCAATAGTGCAGAAAAACACAATTCAGAGAAAAAAACATTTTTAATTTGGGGCAACTGTTCCGAGAATTTTCCTTTGGGTGGATGCTTCAAATGTGAAACAACACACAGCTTTGGGGCATCTAAGACTTTCTCATAGTGCTGCACTGTTAAGTATTAATTATACCTCCAACATACAATCTGACTAAAAGTCAAAGATGCCACCTGCTTTCTTGTATATATTTACAGTAGCAACTTAAGGAACACCTTCTACGCATCTCTCTGAGAGCTAATGAGGCAAACACAGGGCATCCCTGGGATTCTACCATTAAAGAAGTGAGCCAGCAGCTTTTAAAAGACTTAGAAACTATAAACAAGGAAACTGTTTTCACTCTGCCTATAGCTGTGGTCCACTTCCCCTCTATACACTGTGTCAGCTCTATAAGGATAGCCTACAGGTGTAGGGATATGTCTGTGTCCACAAACACATTTTTCAGCAGTAGGTGATATGCTGTGTGTAAAGGTTTGTGGCTATATACATGTAGACATAGACACAGGGGAAAAAAAGCTATATTTTATTCCTTTTCCTTATACATGGTGTTATTAAATGTTTTGTTTGTCATGGTTTCCTGGGTAACACTGTAGCAATATTCCCCACAGCTCATACATCTTGCCTCTCAATGATGAATCATTTCTCTATCTTGGTGACTTAGTATATCTTTCTAAATGACCTGAGATGTATCTTTTAATATTCTGTTACTATTTCTTATTATTTCTGAGGTATGGTATAAAAGTTAGTAATATATTATTCAAAACAACTGCAAATTTCCCTAATAAATTTTATCAGGAATCTCATCATGGTATTTACTGAAATAATTGTTTGTTTTCCTTTTGACCTACCGATAATAAATTTTACCCATTTTAATATGACAGTGAACTTCATTTCTTAAAAAGTAATCTAGATGTCCTACACATAAAAACATTGCCCAGCACAATTTGCTGGTTTAGACTTGTACATTTTTTTTTTTTTTTTTAGTGAGACTTAGCTGTGAGTCGTTACGGTAATTCTTACCCGATTTTGCTTTCAGCATCATGCTAGCTTCTAAACTTTCCTCTTTTTAATATGCTCTGGAAAATAAAGGATAGGAAAATTCCTTGAAAGTTGAGAGAACTAATCTATGACATCATCAACAATTGATATCAGCAAACAAACTTGACTACATATTCCATTTCAGGGTGTTTACTGTTTAAATCAGTTCTAATCAATTATATGTCCCTAAAAAACTATTTCAATCATATATTAAAATGGATTAAGAGTAGTTCTCTCTGGAACTGATTTTGACTTACATAACCTTCCCCATTTAACTTGCCAGGGACCTGGGGACACATTTACTCCACCCCCAACTCTTTCACCAACCCCAGGTTTGACTTTGCTGTGTCATGCAGCATATTATGTGATCTACGTGTATAAAACAGCCTTGGCTTGTCCTTTTGTGTATACAGTCTGTGTAAAATAATGCTTCTTCACTTCTTTGGGGAAATACACACATTTTCTGGCTTCCTGTCAAGCTTTCTACTCTACTGCTTTAACTCTCCAGTAAGTATCTTCTTGTAAGTATCTTCTTCTTTATTTCCCATCCAGTGTAAGGGTCCTCATCTTTTAACAGTATTGTTTTTGTTGTTGTTTTTGGCTTTTTCTTTGAGGCAGCGTAGACCTGGCTGGCATCAAACTCAGAAACCTGGCTGTCTCCCAAGTAATGGGATTAAAGGCCGCACCACAGCAGCCAGTAATGAGAATATTTTATCTGTTTAGATTTAGTATCAAAACTGATTATGCTTGCTCGCATTTCACAGTTAGATCTCTCAGGAGGTTGTTATTAAACTCTGACACTCCCTTGCTTTCACACTGCAGTGGTGGGTTCATTCACAGAGAACAAAGGCCCCAAAAGCATTACATGGAAAGACACAGGAACAGCCTCTGACAGCAGCCCATGTGGTCCTAGGGCCAGTGGGACCCGGTCTGAGCATCCCTGGTCAGTGTGCTACATATGAAAGTGCATGTGTCTACAACTGTCATTTTAAAAATGCAAGAGTTATTATTAGGTGTCAACACGACACTTATTTGCTTGTGCAGAAGGCTCTGTTTATGGTAAGGATATCACGGGCCTTGTAAAAGCTGTTTGTTTTAGCACAGTGACGATGCAGTGGCTACTAGGTGTTAAGAGTGGATGAGTTCTGCAGAGCTCTTCCACATGCTTGGCATCTGAATCCACCACCTGACTGGCTAGAGCAATACTCCACTCATTGCTTCAGGAAGGGCACCTGAGACACGCACATATCTAACAACACACCACTTTCACATGTTACAGAAGCTAGTGATGGTTCGGATCTTCATAGATGCTGCTTCACTACTTTTTCGCGCTTAATAATGAAGAAGGCAAGTTCTGAGCCCAGCTTCATCCACTCAACCAAATGTGATGACCCATGCAATTTAAAGGATGCTGAAGAGAAAACAGAGGCTTAAACAGTCCCGTTGTGATAGAGATCTATTTCATTTTTGTCCCTGGATCATGACAGTTCTCAAATGCCCTGGAATTTCTTAGGTGGCAAGAATATCTTCTGCTCTAATGAGAAGACCCTTGGTAGAACTTCTACCTTAGTAGAACCGTAGGTAGCTTCAGGGTGAAGGCTGGTGCCATGATTAAAGGAAGGCCTGGAACCTGCAAACTTATTAGTCATCAATAATCAATGATGTAATTGGTCGTGTCTATTTTATGAACCCTCCATAAGCTTCCTAAGGGATGGGGCTCAGAGAGCTTCTGGGCCAGTGAACACACTAAGAGGAGGACAAGCCAGCAGAGACGGATCCTAGGCTGCACTACCCTGTGACCCTGAGTTGTACCCTTTGTAACAAATACATGTAAGGAGAGTGCTCCTTACTGGTGTTAGGTATCCTAGCACACATCTATATGTAGCAACCTCGGAAGAGGGAATGTGTAACAGGTATCTAAAGTGGAAAATGTCTGGGGAGCCCCAGCCCCAGTTCTATAGTGTCTATGCTAAATCAGTTAGTTGGTGTAGAAGTAGAGAATCTGGAAGTAGAGAATTTGTTGATATGATGGGCAAGAAACAGTCCAGACCTACCCTAGAGGAGCTCACATTTTAGCTGAGGAAGGCTAAAAACTATTTCTGACACATTAGAACATAACGGAAAACAGAATAAGAGCATCCTCCTTGGGCCAAGAGAGTGACTGTCAGAACCTTCCCATCACATTTTAATGAAGACTTGTGAGTTAACAAACATATTTCTAGTTCAGTGATTCATCAAGTCAGAGAAGCACACAGAAAAGGAGGCCACAGGAAAATATCATCTTTCTCATTTTCCCCCCAGGCCTGATGAACTCACTACATTGCAGGTGAACTTTCACTATCCCTTAATCAGGACACTGACTAAAATATCACTATCAGGATATATTCTACTTTCTTACTGCTGTTACTTCCTGTTGCATCATAGAACTTATACAGCCTTCTACCTGTCAGAACCACCAGTTAACACCTTCAACTTAGATCTCCATAGTCCTGTATTGAGATACAGGAAAGAAAGATTTCAAAAGCTCCTTGACTGTCCCTCCAAATTAAATGCCTGTGACATAATTGGAGCCAGAAACACTGCCCTTAGAGGAGAAGACCGTGTCCTCCCTTGGCTTATCTATACCACAGCAGTATACTGTTTCAAAAGACTCTTTTTGCCTGCCTTTCAGATTTGCTACAAATGTTCACACTTTCAAAGTCTGTTGGAAATTTCAAATGAACAGAAAGAAATTAGAAAACTGTTTCATTCAACTATCTGTTTGTTTGTTTGTTTGTTTTTCTGAGACAGGGCTTCTCTGTGTAGCCTTGGCTGTCCTGGACTCTGTAGACCAGGCTGGCCTCGAACTCACAGAGATCCACCAGCCTCTGCCTCCCCAAGTGCTGGGACTACAGGCGTGCACCACCACTCCCAGCTTACATTCAACTATCTTACTCAGAAGTTTCTAATTCAATCTTGTTGCTTTTAAACTTTGTATTTTTTAAACTGTTATCTCTTTCTCTTACACACATACACATACACTTACTCACACACACATACACTCACACACACGCACAGATATAGAGGTCAGAGGATAACTTGCCAGAGTTTGCTTTCTCCTTCCACCATGTGGGTGCTGAGGACTGAACTCAATTCACCAGGCTTAGCATAAAATTTCATTACCTACAAGCCATCTCGCCATCTCACCAGTCTTACTTTTAAAAGGTGTTTCTAAATGATCCATTTTGGTATTCTGTACCAGTTAAATCTGTGCATAGATAATTAAATATTTTTAATTAATACTGATGTACCTTATGACAGACGCCAGTCATAAATCCATATTAAGGAATCAAAAACTTGATTACCTGAAAGCTCTTTTAAAACATTTATTTCAAGTATTTTATAAATAATAAAAAATATAAAAATAACTTTTTTCAAAAAAATAAGAAAACAATTCTATGATACCCATTACTACATCTTTCTTCCATTTCAGTAGATACCACCAAAACCAAAAAACAAGCAAACGAAAACCACATTGGAAAGTTTAAATTCTTCCTTACTACACACCTACAGTGTTACACTAAAAATCAAAACAGCCTTCCTCAAATAATTTCACTTTTCTTCCAAGTATGTTATTTGTTCATCTTTTTTCTAATTTTGATGATTAGATTTTTAACTTATAGGGGAAAATTCAGGCCAGGGTCTTGGCTCAGTGACTGCCAGCAGCCTGATGTTGTAAGTTTGGTCCCTGGAACGCACATGTGAAAGGAAAGACCAACTTCTGAAGGCTGCCCTCTGACCTCCACATGCTCACTGAAGCAGAAGCATAAATAAGCATGGCACAAAAACACATGCATGCCATATAAAGGTAATTAACCATGATGTGCAATTAAAAAAAAAATCTTTTAAAAGCTACACAGGCAATCCTGAACATAATGAATGACCTAAGCATTTGGTGGCACCATTTTTTTTTTCAAAAGACTTATTATTTACACAGCATTCTGCATGCGCACCAGAAGGTGGCACCAGATCTCACTCTAGAGGGTTCTGAGCCACCATGTGATTGCTGGGAATTGAACTCAGGACCCTTGGAAGAACAGCCAGGGCTCTTACTTAACCTCTGAGCTGTCTCTCCAGCCCTTACGTCACCATCTTATACTCTGAATCTTTACACTGATTGTTGACTAATTTCTTGAGTGTTTTCACAACTCATTTTGACATACATGCAACAGTATTTGCCTTCTTAGACTTCAGCTTCTTATATTTGAAGAAATGCTTATTAACTAAATAAGTGTGAGGGTCTATCTTGCTCACATTAAGACCCTTCTGTTGAGGAACCAAGTTATAAACAACAATGTCAACAGAGTTCCCCAGCAGCCATGGCCGCCTACCTTCAGGGGGTAAGCTGTAGAGCTGGGCCACAGGTCCAGTCACGGGGATAACTGGCAACTCGAAGTGGAAAGAACTTTTAATGGTTGGGAGTGGCAGGCGGTTTTTGGGGAAACATTTCCTCATTATCAGACTAGAGGTGTTGACAAGAGGATCAAGGGCCCTGACCGCCAAGCATTCCTGTTTAAACAAGGATATATGAGTTAGTGAACAGCTCAACACTGCTGTATTCAAACTGTAACACAATTATGATTTCCTAGCCACAAACACCACATAAAGTAATACTGTAATGCAATATAGCTATAAAACGGCTTTACTCTGCAAAAGTATCTGTACTTTGGAGTCACATCTGACTGATCCAGTAGGATTTTCCCTTAAATGTTCACTAGACAAAACTTAGTATTTATCTTTGACACTAAAAATCACCAAGTACAAATCACTTAGATACTCAGCAGGTCTAGGGCATGAAGAATCAGGGAAGCACTGAGAACTGAGTTGTAAGAATACAAAAGTGTGTGCACTGACTGACTGACTGTCTCTCAGAACCAGGTCCTCTGTTTCCTACACAATGGCTATGCAGCTTGTCAGACAACTGCAGGGGCAGATCCCACTTCAAGTCTTAAGAGCTTGGCTACTTGGCCCTGTCAATTACAGGTGACTTAACAATACTGTCAGTGACAACTGGCCTTTCAGTGGCACTCTGACATACTACAGAATCTACAACACACGACTGACCTAGTTGAGCACATAGTTAAGGCTCATAAATGTTAAACCACCTAATTCATCATTGTAAATCAAATACCCACTACTGTGTGCATCTGGATAGGAAAATCAGGTATATAGGCTTGGTGTAGGAAAAGGAAAACACTCAGAATAAACATGCCAAGTGTTTAGATGCCTGAACTACTGTCAGGCAGAAAGGTTGTTTACTGTGTGGGAAATCAAGAGAGTGCAGCCTCAACAACTAACTGGTCCTTCCAAAGAATAGACAGCTACATTGCAACTTCCCTCTTTCCCCTAGTGACAATCCTCTACGGGGTGGCCCAGAGGCACACTCTCAGGAATGTCATTGTTAAGAGCCCAGCAGAGCTGGCAGGCTCCATAGACCCTTCATCTATAAACCCTCTGCAGTGAAAACTGACCATGGTCCTATCCAGCAGAAAGACACTCCCAATGCTCACAGCAGAGCTCCTGCCAGCTGGAGGACCCTCACATACCTTGTGCGAGCACACAAAACTGAGCCAATCTCATTACCCACACACACAACCTTATGGAACCGCTCCCAATGTGCTCGTAGTTTATATAACTACAGGATGAGACTCATGCTCTAGACCTGCCATTCTCTCCAATCATCTCTGGGGTCACATGTGAAAAATCAATTGGCATTTTTGGTTTTAAGAAATTTTAAAACATATTTATGATATGTACACTTTGCACATAAATTCATTTTCTTAATAACAAAACAATATCATTAATACATAAGCAGAATAACAAGAACAAAGTAGCTTACTTGTGAAGTGTTATACAGAATCTTCATCCCATTCGAATCAATAAATGCTTTTCTTCCCAACTTGATGTTTGTGACACTTTTTAGGCTCTGTAAAATTCCCTTCCGAATGAGCATGTTTCTATGCCGATTATCATGGCGGTGCCAATCTACATAAATTGTTAAAAGTACTTGAACATATCCTCTGTCTACGGCTCTCCTGGCATTTGTTTCTTTAACAAGAGAAAATTGGGAGAGGTTATGTTATAAATTACATGAGAAAGTTTTAAAATAAATCAAACAAAAAGAATATGAATATTGTGATAAATTCCCAGTCTTTATTTAACAATTTTCTAACAAAATGATTACAGCAAGTTCCAGAAATCATTACAGTTTTCAAAAACATCCTTGCCTAATCATTTTATTTACAAATTTACAAATCTCTTTATTAGCTGGGCGTGGTGGTACACACCTGCAGTCCCAGTACACAGGTGCACACCTGCAGTCCAGCACACAGGTGCACACCTGAGGTCCCAGCATACACAAGGTGAAGGCAAGAAGATCACAAGTGTGAGATCTTAACAGAAGTACTGTCTCAAACAAAACAAAACAAAATAAAAACAAAAACATTGAAAAATAAGTTTACTTACTAAAACAAGGTAATTATTTTAAATGTTATACTGATTTTAAAACTCCATATATTTTTGAAACTTATGTGTCATTTTCATAGGACAGAGTCTTCTTTAATGACGAGCTGCAAACATGACTTTGTCAAAAGCCACTGTCAGTCTTGTTTATTTCCATTACAAACTCTGTGTTCCTACTAAAATTAACCCCACTGGATTATAGTCCATTACTTATAAAATGTACTTTACCCGTGGAATTAACTATTATAGTTATTCCACAATTGTGCAGATACCCAGTCCTGAGTAACACAAAAATTTTAAATGTAACTTGTTGTACAAAAAGGTAAAAATAAAAAAATAGCATGTGATAAAAAATAATTCTTTCTAGGCACTAAAATTTTAATGTGAAAAAAAAAACTATAGGTTTTCTGAAATTGGTCACTTTTAATGGACTA
>NW_026593246.1:0-3091 GCF_907164565.1 Psammomys obesus | reverse complement strand
ATTGCCTGCATCAAGTTTACTTGTGTGGAAGGGGTAAAAAAAAAAAAAGCAGTGCTGTCTGTTTGGAAACACGTCGTGTAGGCCCAAAATCTAAAGCAGAGGAGCGTTTATATTCTAAGCAGGCTCCTTTTGATTGGCTCTAAGGGAAGGATCTTTGGATCCTATTGACATGTATGTAGAGGATAAAAACCTTGCTGTAAGGTTCTGAAAGAATTCACAACTGGGGTTTGAGAAGGATCACGAAAAACCAGCTACTGTTTAACAACGAGTATGGCAACAGAAATCTGCTGAATGATTTGGCTGTAAGGAATCTACACAAAGATGGGCCTTGTTAAACATTCCTTCTTATTCTTGCCATAGATCCAAAGAAGCACTTACTATTTTGAACGTTATGTTCCTTAATCTAAGTGGCTGAAAATTGCAAAATAACGAAATTTGTTTTTTTTTTTTTCCTTGTAGTTAGGACATTTTGTTGATTTTCTTGTGGATTATTAATTTTGTTTTTAAATTTGTGTGAACAGTAAGTGCTATGCTCTGAAGTGTTTACTTCTGTTTTGGCTGCCAAAATGCTTTTGTTAGATTTGACAGAACTTCATTTTAAGTTGGTGGTTTATGGTAGATAAAAAGCGTCTAAAGGCAGAGACTGTGTAGCGGGGATTAGTGAACAAAGAATCCCAGCTTCCCTGAGTCCCAGCAGTCACTGGTGGTACTAGGTATGTTAGGAAAGAGGGCCTCAGTTTCTTCTGAGTGATGTGGGAGTTGAGCTGTATGGTCGGTAAGGAAATTTCCATGGTAGCTTAAGACTCACAATTGCGGCTTATTTGACATTGTAACATTTCTTGATCGGTTGTATTTACTACTTTTATGTAAAATTAATCATCTAGGCCAGAGACATATGCATGCTTATGTGGTTGGGGTTTGCATGTTATTTTACTGTTGTTGCAGTTATTTTTCCTGTTGGTCTTTTTTATTACTTTCTGTTGTGTAACATTGAGATTCACTTTCTGGAAACATTGCTGTTTCATAAACGTAAACCATTAGTTCTGGAAGAACAGATTTGTTGTTCTCATATTTTTCCCCCGTTTTTATCTCTTTTGTCTCTTCCTTTCCCCGTGTTACAAAGACTGTCTTTTTTTCCAAACCTTCATACAGTCTTGTTATTTTAAAGTCTGTGTGTTTTCTGGTGTTACTGTTGGTGTGTGTGTGTGTGTGTGTGTGTGTGTGTGTGTGTGTGTGTCTGTTTTTGAGAGAACACCAAATGGACAGGACATCTTTAACTCAGTGGCAAAAAGGAAGTGTTATAGGTAGTGAATAATAAAACTTACAAGTCACAAGTAAGAGATGTTTTATGTAATGTATCCTTGTGCTGCATTGATTAGTTTTTTAACATGAAAAATTACTGTTTGCATTTTTAAAAAAATTGTAAAAGATTGATCAAACCTGTTTTCCAAGAATGGTGATTTTGATTTCTTTTTCCCTGCACACATTCTGTGTTTAAAATGTTACTCTAAATTGGAATTGCTGATCATGGAAGCAATTTTTTTTTAGAGATATGAAGGTACCATATTAACAGTGACAGATACCTAGATAACAATGGATTGAATTGCAGGAGAGTAATGGTGTATATAGAATAGTGTATCTTAAGTTTTTTCTTTTTCCTGTGTGAGTGTGTGTTTTCGTTCCTATCTGTGTGACATGGTACACGTGTGGCACTCAGAACAACTTGTGGGAGTGGGTTCTCTTCCATCCACGTGAATCCTAGGGATCCAATTCAGGTCATCAGGCTTGTTGGCAGCTGTCCTTACCCACTGAGCCACCTTGCTGGCCTTATGTTAAAAATTTGAGGCTTTTTATGTAACAAGCTATTATTGAAACACTCGAGGATAGCCCTCTTATTTTAAAATTTGTCAATATTGACTAATTTCTAAAGTCACAGGTCTTGAAGAGATGGCTCAGCTGTTAAGAGTACTTGTTGAGCTTGCAGAGGACTTGGGTTTAATTCCTAGCACCCACATGGTAGCTTAAACCATCCATAACTACAGTTCCAAGGAGTCTGATGTCCTCTTCTGATATCTTTGGGCACCAGGAACACATACATGCATGTGGGCGAAATACTTCTACACAGAAATTAATTTTTAAGAAATTTAAAATGAAAACTAATTTTGCTGTTTCCAGATTTTGTGATCTCTGCTTTATTCTTAATACCTCATTTTATTTGTATTGTTATTTTCACAGTTGACAGTTGACATCAAAAGTATTTCTTATTAGGGGAAAAGGTAACTGAATTCAGTAATGTTTCAGAAAAGTTGAGACACTTTGATAGTCCTGCCTTAAAGTGCTTTGGACAGATGCCAGAGCATTGAAACTTGGGAGCCTGAGGGAGTGATGAAATGGTGAAGTGCACCTTTTAATTGAAGCATCTTTATTGTTTTTATGTTGGGGTGCTGGGTATGCTTGCCTGAGTGCATGTGCCCTGGTGTCCAGAAGAGGGCATTGGATCCCTGGATCTGGACAGTTGTGACCCAACTGGTATTGATGCCAAGAATCAAACTTAGGTTCTGGGAGCCCATCAGGCTGTCTGGGATTGTGGAGCTATCTCCCCAAGTCCCAGCAGCTACTAGTTTTTAACCCTTACTACATATAATTGCTGGAAATTTTTATACTTTTTTCCTTATTACAGGTTTTATTTATGTGTGTACATGCAGGCTTGTGTGTGATTGTGTTTGTTATGGGCATGTACATGTGGAGGTCAGAGGACAACTTCGAAAGTTGGTTTCTTTCTAGTGGGTCCTGTGGCATTGAGTTTAGGTCATCAGCGGCACTTCTATTCACTGAGTCATCTCACTGACTTAAAAAGATTTTTGTTAAGTCTGATCAAATATCTTAACAAATATTTGCTTACAAGGACAAAGGAGGATTATGGGGTGGCTAAGAAGGTGGCTTAGTGTTTGATAAAGTGTTTGCTCTACAAGCATGAAGACCAGAGTTCAATCACCACCACTCAAAAGAAAGCAGGTTGTGTCAGTGTGCTCCTGAAACTCCTGGTGTGTGTGTGTGTGTGTGTGTGTGTGTGTGTGTGTGTGTGTGTGTG
>NW_026593245.1:0-20472 GCF_907164565.1 Psammomys obesus | reverse complement strand
TGTGTGTGTGTGTGTGTGTGTGTGTGTGTGTGTGTGTGTGTGTGTGTCTGTGTGTGTGTGTGGTGGGGGGATGGGTTGGCCAAATGGGTACAGGTGTATCTTGGGGACTTGTCAACCAGAGAACAGCCAGTTCTAGGTTCAATGAATAAGATCATAAAATAAGACTAAAAAGTGATTGAGGAAGATAATTTATTTACTGTGCATGCACAGCTTCCTCCCCCCTCCCCCCCGCTATATAAGGGGAATTTTAGAGATCTTTAAAATCAAGGAATTTATACTGGGCATGGTGGTAAGTACCTGTAATCTCAGGATGTGTGGCCAGAGTTTTATGCCAGCCTGGCTTTCATGCTTAAGATCTTGTATCAAAATGAAAAATCAAATGAATTAAAAGCAAACTGAGTTTTCCCTTGGATCTCTTTGCTAAAATTTTGATAAACTGGCTTTGATGGAACTTAATAATTATAGTCAGAAAAAACTAGCTAGCGATAATAATTGAGCAGTTGTTATGGGGCAGAAAATTCTGGTAAGTATGTCTGCCTTGTTTACTCAACTCATTCTTTCATGTAGGCTTTTTCTACATGTTTACTTGGTACTGGTTTCTGGGCTTAAAGATGATTAAAATACTGTCTTTGACCGCACAGAGTTCAAAGAAAATAAAATGAAGTAGTGAGGGAAATGTTAGAAGGATACTGTGGAAGATAGGAACCTCTAACTCAGGCTGGCCCTGGAAAGGATTGCAGTGGTTCTCAAACTTCGTAATGCTGTGACTCTTTAATACAGTACCTCATGTTGTGGTGACGCCAACCATAAAATTATTTTTGTTTCTACTTCATAGCTGTAATTTTGCTGTTGTTATGAATCGCAGTGTAAACGTCTGTTTTTTGGCAGGCCTGGAATTTGCTATGTAGACCAGGCTGGCCTTGATCTTAGAGATCCACCTGCCTCTCAGCTTTCTGAATGGTGGGATTAAAGATGTGTGCCTCCATGCCAGGCTCTAGAAATCAGAATCTTATGGGAATCTTAATAATATAAGATCTTCATGGAAATCAGGAGATGCTGAAGGGGGGAAAAAGCCTTACAGAAGGAGCTGAGTAAATGTTCTGGAATCAAGGGTCTTTAAGTGATCTCAGCCATGGAAATTCACAAGGCTATGCCTATTCTGCAGCTGAAACTCAGCTACAGTTGCAGATTTTGGATCTTTGCCCCTATGACTGGCTTATCTTTCCTTCCCATTTGAAGCCCTGGGGAAATATGTCTGCTGAGTTACTTCACAGTTTATTGGCTAGAGCTTTTCATGGGTGGTTACCATGTGAGCTAGTAATCTTCGAATAGGGTGCTAACATGTTGGATTAGTTACTTTTCTCATCACTGTGACAAAATAACTTGCAGAACATGGGAGAGGATTGGTTTATTTCTGTTCATTCTTTTGAGAGGGTACAGTCCTCCATAGTGGTAAAGGCATAGTAGAGTTCATGGTGGCAGCAGGACTCTGAGGCTGTTTCCTTTGTCACTATGGATCAAGAAATAGAGAGCACCTCTGATCCATCCTCAGCCACTCATTTGTTCCAGCTCAATGGATGTCACCTCTTAAAGGTTCCAACAGCCTTTCTTGATAGATCTCACAGTGAGGGACCAATTTCAAACACGTGCCTGTGAGGGAAGTTCACATGCAAAACTGTAACACCTGTGTTGCATTAGTTTGGAATGGGAATAGTAATAAGATGCAGAATATTGTGGCATTGCACAGTCTGAGCCCTGCTTTCTTCATTAGGGACAGTGTGAGGCATTTTCTCCTTGTAAATCATCTGAAGCCTGGGAAGAGGGATTTCTGTTAGCACTGTTTTAGGACTCACCTTAAGGAGGTAGTTGAATTGACAGTACAGAGAGCCATAGCTCTCTCCCTCTATACACAAGAGGCAGATTATTAACTGCATCATTAACAGGCAGATTGAGGCCCAAGAAGAAACTGTTTTGAGGTACCTGAGTGGAAAGGAGAGTAGTGTCATGGGAGCTGAGCAGTGGAAATGAGAAAGGAGGAAGAGGCCCCTTACATAGTAGATAGTGTGGCCTCTTCTACACTGTATAGTCCCTTATATAGTGGAATAGGCCTGGAAAATTTATCACTGGATTCGGAATAAGTCCATTGTAGCCTTAGGAATAGCAGTTTGTATTTCATGATGGAAACAAAACCCAGGTGTCAGGGATTGAAAGAATAAGAGGAGTGTCCAAGTAGAGAGGATGTGACAGAGAGAGCATGCTTGAGGAACAGGATAAGGGAAAAACATCTCTGTTTTTAATGGCCAATGTTTGGTTACATTTTAGCTGAGGGCTAGATTCTGATGTCATCATGGTAGATGAAAATCCCATGTAATCAAAACTTTTGAAAGTATTGTGACAACAGTTGTATCAGTTTTACATCGATCTACATTCAGTTTGTGGGTAAAACTGAAGTGATACTTAAATTGGCATGAGACTGATTTTAGTTTAAGGTGTGGCAAGTTGTTACTACCAACCTTAATACAATACTGACAGTGACAATGGTTTATCACACAGAGGCACAGAACTTTGTGAAAAAAGTGGGGACATTGTGTTCTCAAAGGGCGAGGTGAAATTAAAGAAGAAATACCTGAAGATACTTAGTTTGAGGGCTGATTGGGCAAAGGCCAGTAGGAGTGTTTACAGAGCAGAGATAGTTGGTCCTAGAGAGGAGAAACAGACTGTGGAAGACAGATTGGTGTGGACAAGCAGATGGAGAGCTGACTATGACTTCATCTAATGGCCTCCCATTTTCATCACAAAATAGGCTCACTGAACTTAAAAAGCTTAATGTCAATAAAGAAGATGTGGATGAGCCTTTTAGAATTGAAGCAGGTTGACTGAAGATTTCTGAATATAACATAGATGGCACTGGGAAAGGCCAGTTGATGAGTTCATGGCTGTGGTCATTTACCACCTTGTTAGACTTTTCAGCAGAGTAGGGTAGTAGCAGGGAAGGTGGACTGTGATACTGATGAAAGACCATGGCCATGGCTTTTGCTGGTAGGGGTGGTGGAAAGATAGGCTTATGAAGGAAACCAAGGGCATTTGAGGCCTTTTAAGAGATTCTCGGGTAAGCTTGTCCTGGAAGAAGAGAAAAATCCCAAGGAAAGATTCAGAGAATTAGATAAACTTTAGAAGTGAAGGCTTCAGATGGTGTGTTGTGTAAGAAGACAACAGGCATTTCTGCTGCAATGCTACAGATGCATTGCGGAGAAAACCCTGTTTTCCACAAGACTGTGCATTAGAAATAACAGGACTGTGGGAGGGGAGGCTGGGGCAATTGCTTAACAGTGTGGAACTTTGTACATACACAGCAGAGCAACACAGCTATCACAGTACTGATGATCTACAAGTCTAGGTCAGTCCCCACCGGTGTTTGTGTTAGCGTTGCATGTGTCTGATGCTGCAGCCTTATATTCTTCTTTAAGATGTGTGCTTGACACCTACTTACTTGAAATGAAAAGCCTCTTTAAAAACAAAACAAACAAACAAAAAAAACCAAAACAGTAAATAACATGTGTTAGAACAGCTAAATTTTAACCATAGCCTGAGAGTGTGCCATTTGTTGGTGTGGGTAACTAATAACCAAACCTCAAATTATTGTTAGTGGGGATGCAAAATGATACAGCCACTTTGGAAATGGTTTGGCAGTACTAACAAAGTGAACTGTATGTTTACCCTACTTCCCAGTAGCAGTATCCCCAAATATTTACCTAGCTCATCTGAATACTTAAACCTTCTCTGCTTGTCAGTGTTGCAGCAAATTTACTGATGGTCTTTAAAGTGGTAGCAACCAAGATATCTTTAAGTAATTGATGACAGATGGGATCAAGAGACCTAAGAAGTTTGATGTAATTGGATAAGTGACTACTGAAATGAGCCATCGGGTCATACAGACATGCGTGAGTTTGAACTCCATATTCCTAAGTGAAGGCAACCTGTCTAAAAAAATAAAAAATAAAAAGAGTGGTTGTCCAAGGAATGGGATCAAATAGATTAAGCGTGGAGGGTATTTTTCAGACAGTGAAAATACCTTGTGTGGTTGTGATGCTGTAGTTGTAGATACATGGTATTAAGTCTTAGGCAAACCATAGAACTTTATCATACCAAGAACCACAATGAACACAAATTAAAAAATCATTTAGGAGACAGGCAAAAACTCCAGGGTAGAGTGCAGAATATGATTTTATTTTTTAAGTAGAGTTTCAATGCGTTCTGGCTAAATGGCTTACTGCTGTGCTATATCCATAGCCTGTTTTAATTTTTTGAGACAGGGTCTATATAAGTTGCCCAAGTAGTCATGATTTTGAAAGCTGCCTCCTTCAAAGTACCCTGAGTAGCAGGGTGACAGGTCAACACCGCTGGGCCCGGCTTGACAAAATAATCTAGGTACTTTCCACCCTTTCTCATTTTCTCTTTTCCTCTCCACTCACCTCTCTCCTTTGTTCTTTCTGATAGGGCAGCAGCTCTCAAACTGAGTCGCAACCCCTTTAGGGGTTAAGCACCCATTTCACAAGGGTCACATATCAGATATCCTGTTTATCAGATATTTACACTATGATTTATATTTGTAACTGTAGCGGAAATACAGTTATGTAGTAGCAATGAAATAATTCTATGGTTGGGGTTCATCACAACATATGACGAACTGTGTTAAAGGGTCTCAGCATTAGGAAGGTTGAGAACCACTGTGATAGGGTCTCATGTAGCTCAGGCAGGCCTTAAACACCATGTGTAGCTGAAAACAACTTTGAATTCCTGATTTTCTGCTGCTAACTGAAACCACCCTACCCAACTTGATAAAATAATCTTAATTGGATAACACGTTTGAAATAGCTTCAGGGTAGAAGGGAAAGTGTTGACCTCAGTAACTTTGGAAATTAATGAAGTCTAAGTAAAGGCAAAGCAAACTATATTCTGGCTTGCTCTGTTTATCAACTCTGGTTGATAAAAATCATACTGTGGGATTGTGGGCTCATTTTCTAAGATTAATACTCATTCTGCTAACTTCCTTTACTGTTCTACGTATGTGCTGGAAGTGAATGGGTGAATAAGGTTTCGTCTATGAGTTACTCTAACCTGTGGCCCTTGCCTTGTTGCCCTGATGGCTTAACATAGTGGCATGCTGTGCACTTTAGGCTATACTTCCATAAAAATATAAGCTCTTTCTGCTTAGAGCCTTTTCATATTGCTAAGCTTTTAACATTTGTCAGTGTATTGAGAAAAGCTGTGTTATAGACCAAGTGTCATCTTTATTATGCTAGCACCAATCCCATATTTAAATGTAAGTGAACTAAGTCTTATTTAAGGAATATATTCTGTAATAGAGCAGGCTTGGTTAGAATTTAGTATTTCTGAGGTGGAATAGTTGCAGGTAGGTGCCAGAATCTAGAGTGTCTAAAAAGCCCATGATTGGGGTGTCACCACAATATGAGGAAATGTATAAAAAGGTCATAGCATTATAAAGGTTGAACTGGCCTAGAGCATTGTATGTGTTAGGCAAATGCTTTATCACTGAGCTATACCTCCATACCCTCTGTAATTTTTAACTTTAATAATGAATCAACTCATTTAATCAACTCATTTCTGTGATGTTTTAGAAGAGCATAATAAACAAAGGCTCTTAAAAGATTAACTTATGGATATTTTGTGTAATGAAAACATGTATGGAATTTTAATTTGCATGGATTTAATGTGAGTACCAATTTGGAACAAATGATATTATCTCTGTAAAATTTTCATTTTAAAAAATGATGCTAGATAACCTGTGTTACAAATGTTGAGTGAGAAAATTCCATACAAGAATCCCTGGCACTTTTAGAAGTTGTGTACCTTACAGTACCTTACAGTATTCATTCTCTTTTTCTTCTGTCTTGAAGTAGATAAAATAGATGGGGATAGATGTGGTGTAATTCCCAGAATTCTCAGTGTCTCTAAATCTTTCATGTGGGGTCAGAACTCTTGTTGGGTCAGGCTTCTTGAATTTAAATTGCAGCACTTACGTTGGCTTGGAATTCTCAACCAGCAGGTTTCTAAAATGGACATGGTTTATTTCACTGTGTTTCCTCAGTTGTGAAATGAGGCTACATAGTATTTTCTTCATTGGGTTGTTTTGAATATTAAATGAGTTACTAAAAACAGTTCAGTTAAAACAGGGCTTTTTCTATAGTACTAGATATGTTGGCTATTCTTAATTATATCGAGATCATTCCTACAAGTTGTGGTTAGTACCAGAAACTTTATTATTTGTTGTTAGGATAATATTTTTGGTAAATTAAAATAAGTTTTGGTTACTGCCAAAACTTACTGTTTATTATAAAAACCCAATAATAAAATAATTGATTTAGAATTCCAATTAAAATATTCAGTCGAGGTTTTCTTTTTTCTTGTTTTATTCCCACATTTTCCAGCTGATCTCTCTCTTTTACCCGTCACCCCTTTATATGTGTGTTTTTAACCCAGTGAATTTATTAGGCTTGCTTACACAGCATGGGTGATGGTTGATACAGGAGCAAGAACATCTTATTTATCAGTACCTACACCACTGAAGAAAATGTCTCTCCCTCACCTAATAACCATTAAGTACCTGTTTTGTTTAGCGGGAGTTTAATGGGTTTTTAAGGAGGGGCAAAAAGAATGGGGTGGGAAAGAGATATGAAGAAGGAGAGAAAGTTTATAGTTTATAATTTGCTTTTGCTTTTTTTTCTTTTGTTTATTTGAAATTTTTTATATAATTTTATAGAGAAAAGGCAGGAAGGGAAAATGTGTTAGCAAAATAGTTTACAAAATATAATAGGGTGATTAATGATGATACAGAACACCACAAAAATGTTTACTAAAAGAGTTACTACAAGAATGTCAGCTAAAATATTTTAAAATATCTAGTCTAACAAATAAATATTTCATAAGTCCCAAAAACATAAATCTTTCACCCACAACTTGTTGCAGCTATCTGTAACTTTCCAGTAGCTGGCCTTGGCTCCCGGCAAGTACCTCTCTGTAGATCCTTTACGTGAAACACAATGTCGAGAGACCCAAGCTGGTGCAGATAATCCTATCTGCTGAGATTTCAAGAGTGTGTTGGCTATGCCATGTTTGGAAGACAGCATTCCACAGTATTCCACGCCTTCCTCTAGCTCTGATCATTCTCTGTACATCTCTTCTGTGATGTTCCCTGGGTCTTGGAGAAGGTACTACAGATTTCCATTTAGGGTTGAACATTCAGAGGTCACTTATTCTCCATTCTTGACCAGTAGCTTCATCCACTGTAGAAAGAAGCTTCTTTGAAAAAAGCTGACAGCAGCACTAGTCTGTGGGCATAAATGCAAACACATAGAAGCCACTTGACAGGTACATCAGGGACCATTTAGCCCTGGCAACCAGTATATCCTACTCTGTTGAATTCCAGGCTAGTAAGAGTCTTCTTTCTTAACAAAGTTGATGGTACCTTCAGAACAATACCTGAGGTGATCTCTAGTCTCCCCATTCATGAACACACCCTCTCCTATGTACCCCATAAACACACACATATACATGTGACTGTTTTGCATATTTGTGCAGTTTTTTTTTTTTTTTCTTGCTGCCCAGCTGATTGTAAATCTGTTACCTACACATGTTAAAAGTTTTGGGCTATGTAGGGGGAGGCAGCATTTTGCTGCTTCCAATTTTGTCTGACTAGCTGACTTCATTGGCTCTCTGTGGTCTTAGGGCTGAGAAGTCTTAACTTTTGCCTTTATCAAAAAGTTTTCATGGTGGGGTGGTGAGATGGCTCATTGCAAGTCTGATAAGCTCAGTTCAGTGCTTAGAACCCACAGTGGAAGGGGAAAACTGACTCCTGGGTGTTGTCCTCCGACCTAGACTTGTGTGTTGTGGAAAATACATACTCACCTTTTTTGTTTTTGTTTTTATTTTATGTGCATTGGTGTTTTGCCTGTGTGTGTGTGTGTGTGAGAGAGAGAGAGAGAGAGAGAGTGTCAGATCTTGGAGTTGCACAGTTGTGAGCTGCCAGGTGGTTGATGGGAATTGAACCCTACTCCTCTGGAAGAACAGTCATTTCTCTAAAACATTGAACCATCTCTCCAGCCCTCATACTCGCCTTCTTATGCATACACATCATCAAAGCATACAAAAATAAGAAAATTTGTTCTCATGTTAATAAAAAGGAAAAGGAGAGGTGTATTTAGGCCCTGCTTGGATCCCTGTCTCCACCACCACCTGGGTAAAAAGGAGTAGCTGAGCCGAATCCTACTAAGTTCTTTTGGGCCAATGTACATGTACTAATTGGCATTGCAATTGTAAACATAACTGTTTAAATGATAAGGTGCATGTTAGTAATTTGGTAAACATGAATGCTAAGAGTCATACTTCATTTGTGTGTATTGTATGTCATAAGATATAATTTTTTTTTACTTGAAAACAGTATTTAGTTTTAGAGTAACCATGGTGAATTTGAGATGGAGAACTCCACCGTCCGTGGAAGGATGGTAAATGACAGTTTTGTACTGAGTGACACAAATCTACCCAGAAACTTGGATAGTGATGGAGAGTATTTCTCAAACAGTCCTTCTGAGGGGGTAGAGATTTGACTCACATTCTCAGTATTTGTCATGGGCTGTTGCCAAGTTCTGTCTATTTTTTTGTAGTTTTTTTCTTTTTAATTTTATGTTTCGGTTTTTATTTAGATATTTAGGTATGTGCCTTGTGTGTATATATCTGCGTGTGTAGTCCTTGTGTCTTCTCAAGAGCATGTGTTCTTCACCACTGAGCCACTTTTCTAGCTGCTTCCTTTGTAATCTTATGGACATTTATTTCATGTGCTCATCTTATTTCATATTAATTAATTAATTGATTAATTAATTTATTTATTTGTCTTTTTGGTTTTTTTGAGACAGGGTTTTTCTATGTAGAGTTGGCTATCCTGGAACTCACTCTGTAGACCAGGCTGGCCTCAAGCTCACAGGGATCTGCCTGCCTCTGCCTCCCTGAGTGCTGGGATCACAGGCGCCAGGCTTCACATGCTCATTTTGTTCCAGTACCTTTCAGGGTAATTTAAATCTTGAGGAAAGAGTTAGTAATTGGTAAATAAAGTAAGATGATTTGATGGAACCCTTTGGGATTAGAGTTGAGGAATGGTAAATTTAGAAAGTTTAAAAGCCTTACTCTTCAGGTACTTTATAATATTAACAGTAGCATTGTGTTATCTCATTTCTTAAGAGAAAAATATGGAGCTGAACTTCTCAGTAGACTGTTATTGACTCAAATTGTGGATCAAGCCAGGCTCGGTGCTGCATGCCTGTAATCCCAGGGCTGGACAAGGCAGAAGCAGGTGGATCTCTGTGAGTTCAAGGCCAGCCTGGTCTACAAAGTGAGTCCAGGACAGCCAAGGCTACACAGAGAAACCCTGTCTCAAAAAACCAAAGCCAACCAAACAAAAAGAATTGTGGATTAGTCTTTATTCAGAAATGAAAAGAATATATCAAGTAACAATTATAAATTTTTAATGAGATTTACCTATTAATGTAGTTTATTTAAAATTCTGCCATCATACAAATATCTCCATTTTGCAAAAGAATATAGGAATGTTACAAATTAAATGCAGATTAGATCTGATAAAATTAAGAACATTTTTTATGTACTTCCAATCCAGAATAATTGAAAATTAGAGCCTTAAATTTCTCTAGTTTGGGAACCAGAGAGATGATTCAGTAGTTCTTGCAAAGGATTTGGGTTCGATTCCCAGCACCCACATGGCAACCTCCCAATAGCCTATAATAACTGCAGTTCCAAGGGATCCAACATGGTCTTCTGGACTTTGGGCAGCAGGCACACAGGTGGTATACATACATGCAGACACTCATTCACTCACACATAAAAGTCTTTAAAAAAAAATCTTAAAAAAACCCCCACAAAACTTTAACTTCCATTAAGGGCCACTGCATACTCAGTGTGTTTAGATTCTGAACTTTTTTTTTTTTTTCCTTGAAAACTTTGGGTTTTTTCAGACAAGATTTTTCTGTGTAGCCTTGGCCTACCTTACTCTGTAGGACCAGGTTGGCCTCTAACTCACAGAGATCTGACTGCCTCTCCCTCACCAGTGCTGGGATTAAAGGTATGCATCACCACCACCTGGCTAGATTCTGAACTCTAAGTATAACCAAGTCATAGTGTGAAGAGTTTTTTGGCTAACTACAGCTATTTTGCATATTGAATTCATTGTAATGGCAATTGTTTTGTTATTTCTTCATTTACTTGAAATGATGGGAACAGAAATTAAATTTCATCTGAGTGCCTTATTTTCTTGAATTTTGAAAATCTCATCTGTCCTTTGCTTTTCTCATTTTACGTGTAGGTCATGGTAAAACTCCCAAAGATGCAGCATCTGTTCGAGCCACGCATCCAATACCAGCAGCCTGTGGGATTTATTATTTTGAAGTAAAAATTGTCAGTAAGGGAAGAGATGGGTAAGTGTACATTTTGGTTGCCATAACCATTTTCTATTCTTGGATAATTATATTTGAAATGATTCATAAATTTATATAATATAATTGGGAAGTTGTAATCTTGAAAATTTTGGTTTTGGAAAAATAGACTCTAAATATTACAGTAGAGCAGATTGGTTGTGTTAAGTACTAGTTGAACTAAAGCTTGAGCTCATGGTTGTAACAGTCTTTCTGGCAGGGTCACTATTAAAACTGAGAGTTGAGGTTTAAGCAATAGAGTGGTTCATTTTTTCTGAATTCTGCATCTTCTAAAACTTGTTTAGCCAAAGCCAGTATGTGGCTTATAGGTATCTTAAAGGGCTTGGGGCTCAGGATTTTGAGGTATTACTTGGAAGGTGAATTGCTTCTAAGTTCTTGATTCAGAGCTTCCTAGGAGGTTAGTTTGTGGTATGGAAGCTTCAAAGTGAAAACTCTGGTTGATTGTGGAACCAACTTTGTTTTATTGCTTAGTCTTAGCGTTGATGTGGTGTGATAATGTATGTACATCAGAATCACTTATGGGACTATTAAAATATGTTTTGAACCTTAGCCAAATACTCTCAGTCAGAATTTTCAGTAGTAAAGCTTTGGTAATGGTATAGGCATTTTGAGAAAGGCCCATGAGGAATTTTGGTGCATATCCCTAGTTAAGAACTAATTCTTTAAAGTCAGTCCTTTAAAAAACAAAACAAAACAAAAAAACAAAAACAAAAAACTGTAGGGTCATTTGTCCAGCTACCAAGATATTGCACTTTTCATGTAAGTTCACCTGCATTTGAATCCCTCGTGTTGATCTTTCTGTGTTTAATTAACAAAAGTGTCCAATACATCATTCTTCTCTTTGCTGGATACATTCAGTGCCAGTAGTGCCAAAAATAGAAGGGGGAAAGCTTGGGCTACTCCCAACACTTAACTGCCTGTTTTGCCAATGTGATCAAACCAAACACAAAACCAGAGATTCCCAAGAGAAAGCCTAACCTTTTAGTCATATATTGAGCTTCTATTTATTCTGCTCCATAATGCTGGCCCTGCTCGTGATGATTCCCAGGTTCTCTATAACGTTCATTCCAGTCAGATACATCTACTAAAATGTTTGCAATTGAGTCATCTACAACCATTAAATATAGCCTGTTTGAAATTTTTTTTTTTCCCCTCAAAACCAGTTGGGTTAGTGCTTTCACTGTTGGTATTAACCTGAGGATTTCTAATCTTTATCTTTTTCTTGGTGTCTCAACTTGGGTCTTGGTGGTTTATCTCCTGAGTTCCCAAGGTGATTGGTAATTGCCTCCCAGGTGCTCCCTGTTTGCAGCTCTTAACAGTGCCTTTCTCAGAGCTGACTTGAGTCTCTCTTCCTTAAAATCATTTGGAACAGATGCTTTGGGGCTAAAATATGAAACTTTTTACCAGTCATTTATGATGTGACCATCCTAAGTAATTTTTCATTCTTATCTGTTTGTAGCAAGGATTTTTCATCCTTCTTTTCCTTTAATGTTTAAAATTGTATGTATTTTGCATACTAGTTATAGTGGTTCTGGCTGCACATATTTGTAAAAACTCACAGAACTCTATAACAAAAGGGATCAATTTTACTATATGCAAAATATTCCATCACTCTGTCCCTTGGTAGATGGTCCTTTCCCATCTCCAGCCTGGCAACCACTGATGTGTTTTCTGTTACACCTTTGCTATTTCTAGAATGGCATATAAATGAAATCATAATATGTAGCCTTCTAATTCTGCCAGCCATAACCCATAATGAATTAAAGCTCATCCTTGCTACTGCATATTTTGGAGAACAGTCCTTTCTATTGCTGAGGGTATGAATGATCAAACCAGTATGCTAGCTCACTCCCCAATTGAAAGGTAGGTTTCCACAGCTACAAATATAAGCATTATCATCATATGTGCAAGTTTTTTTTTTTTTTAAATGTAAGTTTTCATTTCATTTGGGTAAATATCAAGGAACAAGATTGCCAAATTGTAGTTAAAAGTATTTTTAGCTCTAGAAGGAACCATGACATAGTTTTTGCAAAGTAGGTGGACTGATCTGCCTTTGTGCCCACAGTGCGTGACTGTTCCTCTTGATCTGCCTCTTTGTTGTGTTGTCAGGGTTTTTGCTTTACTTTTATTTTTATTTTTATTTTTTCACCTCTTTAAAAATTATTTTGGCAAAGTATACAAACTACTGTGACATTTTTATACATAACACCATTATTATTTTGTCCTTATTCTTGTGTGTGTGTGTTTTTTTTTTTTAACTATTATAATGATATCTGGCTTTTCCAAATGGCTTATTCTTAATTCTTAACTGCCCTTATACTATAAAATACTTTTTGTCACTCCCTGATTGCACAGGTGGACTTTGGTTACTGGTTCTTTATATATTTTTATATATATAGTTGTTCTTTCCTTTTCCCCTAGAGTTAGCTTCCCGTCCTCACTTCCTCTTTGTCAGTCCAACTAATCTGTTTTTAAGTCCTAGGTTCCGGGTATCTTTATGTGTCACTGCCTCTTCCCCAAAATAATGTATCTCCTTTACATTTTGATCAGGCTAACGGTGGTGCATATACCCTTGCAATTGTCTGCAAACTACTGACTTTAAGGTAGGGAATATTTCCAAGCTAGCATTCAAGTGAGTGAAGAAATGCATGGTTTTCTGTGTCTACTTCTGCCATTTCTAAAATGACACATAAACAGAACGTATATACTACCTTCTGAATAGCCTCTTAAGTGTGGCATCTTCAACCTAGCATAATTCATTTTAGATGCAATCTTGCTGCAGCATTTAGGAGAACAGATCCCCTTTTTTTGCTGATGGCATGGGTGAGCAAACTAATTAACTTACCACACTGCAGTTTTCTTGGAGAGATGTGTGCCCATCTGTTTATTTCACTTTAAATAGAATTTTCTTTAGACAGTGTTTATTTAAGAATAGGACAGGTAAAATTTGGTTCCAGGTTCTTAGTTTTCTCATGAAATGACAAAAGTTTAGTGTGGTTGCCTCTTTACAGTGAAAAAGAGCAGAAGGATCTGGTGTTAAAAGTGTTGCATGTGTGAAAATGCTGCCCTGATTATGCTCTGTGCATTCTCTAGGTCTGCTGAGGAATAATAGGAACATGACTATGGTGGGTATTTTTTTTCTGCATTGAAAATAAGGCTTAAAGGAAATTTGTTTTAATTGCATGAAAGAATATATTTAATTTTCTGAGTTAGTTTTTCATTTAAACTGAGCGTAATTTTTATGTGTATTCATAAAATAGCACAAATTTTAAGGACAAATTATCTGACCAGTAACCTGTCAATTTTTTAAAATTTAAAAATAAATTGGACACATTTCATGACAAAAGACTAAGTTGTTTTCTGTAATGACTATATAGGAGACATATTAAGGGGTATGTCTTTGTTTTTATGATTGATCAGTGACTGGTGAGAAATTTCTAAAAATAATTTTATCTTATGAATGTAATTTCAGCTCAGGAATTTCATTCAGGTTTTAAATTATGCATGCTAAGAGACACAGAGGTAGTAGAGAATTTTGTTAATTCAAAATGTGAGAGAATAACATTTTATTTGAAAAATTTTAGTTATAATTTATGCATATGGTATTTTTAACTCTTTAAAATATTGATACCACTGTTTGACAGTGGTTATGGAAGAATTGACAAGTTTTTCAGTCTGTATTCTATTCCTCAATTTTTCTGTGGGTAATAATACTATACCCTTAAAGTATTGCTTTTATGTGTATTAACTTTAAGGGCTTTTTTTTTTCCCTCCCTTTTTAATGGTTTTTTCAAGACAGGGTTTCTCTGTGTATCCCTGGCTGTCCTGGAACTCTGTAGATCAGGTTGGCCTCAAACTTAGAGATCCGCCTGCCTCTGCCTTGTATGCTGGGGTTAAAGGCATGTGCCTGGCTTTAAAAGTTATTCTTTTTTTTTTTTTTTTCTTTTCTTTTTTTAAATGAAGAGTAGAAAAGAAAGTTTTCTATGTAGCTTTGAGAAGATTTAAAAAATATGGAAGGCCTGGAGAGATGGCTCAGCAATTAAGAGTGTGTGCTTCTATATATATATCTTATATAGAAGATCCTATTGCAGTCCCAGCACCCATGTCCAGCAGCTTACAACTGCCTTTTAATTCCAGTTCCATAGGTTTCAGCACCCTCTTCTGGCCTTCCCGGGTATTGACTCAAGTGCACAAACTCACATTCAAGCCATACATATATACACTGATTTCAAAAACAAAATTGGAAGGGCATCTTCAGGTTTCAGTTGGTTGTCATCAACAAATGAATGCTTGCCGAGGGACATAGGAGCAAAGAGAGTAGTATAAGTAAGCAGCGTGGTTATCAAGTTAATGTGTTTGTTGGCTACCTTGCAGGGTTAGAAGTTTGGTGAGCCTAAGCAGCACTACTTTTTTCATGGTTCTCTTATCTACACTTCCTACTGGGCTTTCTGTCAGGTTGTAGAAATTCTAGAAACCTATCTAGGTTAGTATTTGAAAGGTACAGTGGGGTAGGGCAGAGAGCAGTCATTATGCAAAAAACTCTAAATTAAAACAGTCTGTGTTGAATGAAGATTGAGATCATATATGGGGGAACTGAGGAGTAGTTCTGGCTCAAGGAAACACATGTATCGAGGAAATAGTATATGCTAGTCCTTTTAGATTGTTAACAGTTTGAGACACTTTGTTGGGGAAAAGTGCTCCAGAAGTTGGTAAATGATTAAGGCATTCTCAGGAAGAGAATAAACACCCGTGGTCTTTGGCAGAGACATTATGACTCAGTGTTACGGGGATTGTAATGGAAATGGATAAGAGTGGACTTAGATCTGAGAGAGCCTAGATGGCAGTTGTAAACTCTATAGGCAACAATCGGCAAACTCTTGTTATTTTTAATTTGTAAGTGATAGGCCATCCATATTCAGCAAAGCCAGCTGGTGATAGGGAAAGAGTTGTATGTGTAATGGCATTGTGCAAGGAGCTAGAAGAGTGTGGCCTAGGAACAGATTGTGATAGAGATGAAAAGGAAGGAAAGGCTTTAATGTGCTTATGACCTGTTATGCGTCACAAACTACGGAAAAATTAAGACTTGACAAGGATGAACACAAGGCTGTAGACATCGCTGAAATAGGGTCTCTACTGTTCAGAAACTTATAGGGAAGAGGAGAAATAGACATGTAGTAATCTCTAAAATAGGAGTAATACACGTGAACAAACTGAAGTGCAGAGAAGAGGTGGTGACCAGCTTTTGGAAGGAGGTGATGATCAGGACAGACTAGCTAACATTTAACATTGCAGAATAGGAAACAGGTAAACATTGGGCTCTGGCCTCCCTGTCCTTCAGCCACCTTCACACACCACTATAGACAAGGTACTCAGGAATTTGAACTGTGTGTGGTAGTGGTACCTTTGCCCTGAAGAGAGGTAGAGGCTGAAGGATCTCTGAGTTCAAGGCTAGGCCTCATCTACATAGTGAGTTTCCAGCTTGCCAGAACTATATAGTTTGACTCTGCTTCAAAAAATAAAGAAATAAAAAAATAAAACCCTGAGTTTGTTGTTTCAGCAGTTTACATTCACTAGGTGCTTGTCTGTTCTCAGTTGGTAAGGTAAGAAGGCTGAGTTAAAGAATTTGGCCAGAGTTATAGTGTAGACATTAAAAAAAAAAAAGAATTTGACTAAAAACAATTCTGACACCAAACTTAGGCTGTAAATCATTCTACCATTTAACTCCCCAAAATTTGATAGGTTGCAATGGGTGCTTGATACAGAATAAAGTTAGAGTAAACTGGAAGAACAGTCTCAATTGAGATTACTGGTGAAGGAATGAATTGCTTGAGTTCAGGCTGTGCAAGGTAGGAATAAGATCTATAGAATGAAAGGCTCAGGCCAAATGCGTGATTTGTGTATTGTTATTTTTAGTAAGATTTACGAAGAGGTGTGTGTGTGGGTTGAAGTGGATTTGCTAAAGATGCCAGGGGTAGACATCATGATGGGAGATGAGTGAAGAGAAGCAAAGTTTCCCTGGGAGGATTTGTGTGTGTGGAGTTGTATCTGGTGTGTACAGAAATGAAAAATGTTCTAGGCAAATACATTACCTGAGCCCACGGGGACAGGAGTAATCTTTCTCCTGTCCACCGCTGGAACTGTGAGCACAGCAGAATTTGAATGAGTAATTTGTAAGCTATGGGCTTTGGGTACTTCCTAGGATATGTTTTTAAAGATTTTTTTTTATGTCACTTACGAACTCACAGAGACTGTGACAGCATGCATAAAACCTGCAAAAGGTAGTATCAGGCAAAATCCAAGCACAGAGAAGTAGATGTGGATACACCGTCTACTCCCAACCAAGAAACTGTTTGCAATTGATACCTGCTGGGAAAGGGGGAAAATCCATTTTCATCAGTAGAGTGACACTTGGTCAGTATCAGTCACACTCCAAGGCAGGTTGCATCCTCAAGAGTAGTTGGATAGCATGAAAAGGACTCCATGGTATTTTGTTTTATTTTAAGAGAGAGAATATGAAGTTGGGTGGATCTGGGATGAGTTCGGGGAGGGAAATGTATATGATCCAAGTATGAAAAGATTAAAAAATAATAAAGTGGTTTTTTAAATTATATTTTTATTTTTTATATATTAATTACACTTTATTCATTTTTGTATCTCAGTTCTAACCTCCTCCCTCTTTTTCTCCCCATCCCGCATTCCCTCACTCATTTCCTCCCATGCCTCTCTCCAAGTCTACTGATAGGGGAGGTCCTCCTCCTCCATGTACCTTAGCTTATCAGGTCTCATCAGGACTGGTTAAATTGTCCTCTTCTGTGACTTGGAAAGTATGCTCCCCCCTTGGGGAGGTAATCAGTGGGACAGCCACCACGTTCATATCAGAGATAGTCCCTATTCCCCTTACTAGGGAACTCACTTGGTCACTGACCTGCCATGGGCTACATCTGAGCAGGGGTTCTAGGTAATATCCATGAATGGTCCTTCGTTGGAGTATCAGTCTCAGAAAAGACCCCTGGGCCCAGATTTTATGGTTCAGTTGCTCTCCTTGTGGAGCTCCTGTCTTCTCCAGGTTTTACTATTTTCCTCTTCTTTCCTAAGATTCATTTCACTCTGTCCAAAGTTTGCTTATGAGTCTCAGCATCTGTTTTGATACACTGCTGGGTAGAGTCTTTCAGAGACTCTCTGTGGTAGGCTAATAAATTTTTTTTTTTGTTGTTGTTGAATTTAGTCTGCAGGGTGTGTGCATGCACACATTTGTGCCATGTCCTGTGGGTGGAGGAGTTCTGAGCACTTGAGGGAGTTTATTTTTGTTCTTTCCACCATATGGGTCCTAGAGATGTACATGGTCAGGATTGTGGCAAGTGCTTTGCCAGTCCACATTTTTAAATTTTGTTTTTATGTACATTTGACATACATATATCTACATGAGGAAATCAGATCTACTAGAATTTGAGTTACAGACTGGACAGATGTGAGCTGCCATGTGGGTGCTAGGAATTGAACCAGGGTCCTCTGGAAGAGCAGCCAGTGCTCTTAACCGCTAAGCCATTTCTCTAGCCCTACCAGTCCACATTTTTAATTGGTCATCCAGCCCTTTTCACTGTGATACCTTTATCTTTTAAAAAATTGCATTTATTTATATGAATATATCTGTGTATGTGTGCATACATCTATCACTCGATGTGTATGGAGACCAGAAGACAGCCTTATAGGAGTAGGGTCTCTTCTTTTACCATATGGGACCAGCTCAGTCATTGGGCCTAGTAACAAGAACCTTTAGCCACTGAGCCATCTCACTAGATTTGCTTTTTTTTTTTAAATTTTAGGGCCAGGTGTAGTGGTGCACACTTCTAATCCCAGCACCTGGAAGGAAGAGGCAGGTAGATCTTTGTGAGTTCAAAGCCACCCTGGTCCACATAGCCAGGGCTACATAGTGAAACCCTATTAAAAACAAACTCCACAAAACCAAAACTCAATTTTATTTAATTTTCACACCAAATACAGGTTTCTTTATCCATTTTCATACCTGTTTAGTTTTGATGGCTGTCCCTCTTTCACAGCTTTCTGCCTCCGCCCCCATACCCTATCATTCCTAGTAGTCCTCCTTTTACTTTTGTATCTTACGTGCTCTGCTACCCTCTTGGTCCTCTGTGAGGCTTCTTTTTATGTCTCTCATGGGCCCCTTTCTGGCTTCTGTACTACTCCCACATAAATACATATAGAAATGAAAAGGTAGGGTCTGCATATGAAAGAGAACATGTGGTGTTTGTCTTTCTGAGCCAGAATTATTTTATTTAATGTAATTTTTCAGTTCCATCCATTTTTCCTTGTTTAAATAAAATTCCATGTGTATTTGTACTGATTTTTTAAAAAAGTCTGTTCATCTCTTGAGGGACTTTTAAGCTGATTGTGTTTCCTGGCTATTGTGAATACAGCAGCAGTAAGTAAGCATGGATGTGCAAGTTTCTTTGTGGTGTCTTGGACTCCTTCGGGCATATGCTGTGTTGTACTTTTAGCTTTTTTGAGAGAGTGCTCCACAGTGATTACCATGGTTACAGTGCCATTTCACACTATTCTCAGCAGTGAATAAGTGTTACACTTTCTCAGTATTGATGCCAGCATTTGTTTTCTTGATGATAGCCATTCTGCTTGGGGTGAAATGGAATCTCAATGTAGTTGAACTTTCCAGATGGTGGAGGCCACTTCTTCTTTTGAGAATTCTATTCAGTTTTGTAGCCATGCTTTGATTGGGTTGTTTTCTTGTTTTTGTTGATTATTTTATTTTAATTTTTTACTTCTGTGTGTATTCTAGTTATTGTCTGCTTGCTAGGTTGTAGCTAACAGATTTTTTTTTTTTTCATTCTGTAGCTTGTCCTTTTATTTGATTAACTATTTCCTTTGCCATGAAAAAGTGTTTTCAGTCCATAATGTCTCAGTGTTAACCATATCTCCTGAGTGCCTGGAGTGCTATTCAGACAGCCCTTGCCTATGCCAATATCAATGCCCTCTCACCCGTCTTGGCATTTCCAGAGTTTCAAGTCTTAAGCTGAGGTCTTGATCTATTTGGAATTGATGTTTGTGCATGGTGAGAGATAGTTTCATTTGTCTATGTGGAGATTATGTATGAATTTTCTTGGTCTTGTCTTTTGAAGAGGCTGTTTTTTGTTTTTTTCTTTTAAATATTTGGGAATTAAAATTAAACTTGGCATCTCATGGTTAGACATCAAAGGACAGTAGCCGCGCAGGTTTATGTCTGATCTTCTGTTCTGCTCTGTTGATTTCCTTGTCTGTTTTTGTGCTAGTACCAACCGTTTCTGTTACAGTGACTGTACTGTAACTTGAAGTCATATTGATACCTCCAGTATTGTTCTTTTTGCTGAGGTCTTTTGTGCTTCCAAGTCAATTTTAAGGTGAAGTTATCTAGTTCTGTGATGAATAGTGTTAGAAATTTGATTGGAAATCTCCAGCTTGCTCTTGCTTATTTGAATTTTGAAAGCGTTAAGGAAGGAGAGTGGGAACTTCAGTTTTGTTAGAGAGCAAGATGAGTTCTTTAGCAAGGCTTTTAGTTAATGTGTGAAAAGTGACCTGGAGATACACAACTGGCATATTCCTCAAATGTTCTCCAGTTGCTTGTCTTCAGTACACTTGAAATCTCAACTCAATTCTTGCTGTGTCAGTAATTTTATACATAACAATTGCTATTTATTTCAGTTATAAGGTATCAACATTGTTAATTCAAACGAGGAAATTAACATCTTGTGAGACAGAAAAGAGCATAAATATTTGTTACTATGGTGATAATGCGATTGAACCTAAGGCTTCAGAATGTGTGTCCAGCATAAATGTGTTTGAAAATCCCTACGGTTCAAACTAACTGCACTGACATTTTGTGTTTTATTTTTTTATCCTTCCCCCCCCCTCTCTATTGAAGCTGATTTCAACAGCAGTAAGAAATAGG
>NW_026593244.1:0-6475 GCF_907164565.1 Psammomys obesus | reverse complement strand
TGTGTGTGTGTGTGTGTGTGTGTGTGTGTGTGTGTGTGTGTGTGTGTTTACAGTGGATTTAGACATCAGGGTACAGTTTGCAGTACCTGAACTGGTAATCTGATGGCCTGAATTCTCATCTTTACCCTACACTAATTTCCTGACTGGCTCCAGGCAAGTCCCTTTTAGTCAACCACAGTGGTGAGTGTTGATTTGAATTGTTTCTCAACCACTTAGTAGCTGTGTAACATTAGGCACATTGCTTAACCTTCTGGCACCTCAGTCTTCTCCTCTTTAAAACAAGAATAATGATAGTTTCTAGTTCACATATGTGTGGTGAATGGCAAATGAGATAATGTATATGAAGTATTGTTTGAGGTATCATAAGTGCTCAATAAATATTAGCCATTGTTATTAGCTCTGAGTCACAGTCCTGTCCTCACACACAGCTAGAAAAGGTTACTGGGTGACCTAATGGATTTTCTCATTGGAGAAAACTCCACCAAATGGAATGTTGCATAAACTTGAGCACCCCAAAATGTCTCAAGCTACAAATCTTATTTACCAACACTTACCCACTGGGCTGCTGGGCTCATGGGTTCTTATTTTGTATGCAGCTCTAACAGTTGTGTTTATCTGATGTATTAGGCCACAGCAAATTAGATGTCCAAATTAAGAGGGGAAAAGAATACTGGAAGAAAAACACCTGGCAGACAAGCGCATTTGCAGCCTGAGATTAGGGGACGTGAGAGTAAACAATTGCTATCACAGAGTAAAGTCTATGCGCACCACCATGACTCCAAGTCATTAAAACAATTTTAATTACACTGAGCACACCGCTCAAGGCGGTGGCCAAGAGCTAAATAACTTCTATCCAACACAGGGAGCTTTTTATAAGCTCAGGACTGTCAGTGTTCTGATCATTTTCCTTAAGGGCAAATGGCACTGACTACTGTTTAAGGCTCTGGCTGGAAGTACTACCCTCCTGCCTAAGCTGGCCCCTCCAGCACCCTACAATAGGTAGGAGAACTGTGTAGAATGGCTCTGGTCTCCCAAGAAGGAGGTGGGCATAGGGCAGGAGGATAGTAAGCCAGCTAACCAGCACTGCCTATCAAAAAAGAAAAAAAGAAAAGAAAAAAAAAAAAAAACCTCCCTCTATGGGTTTGACATCAACCTCCTGCTATACCTCAACACCAGTAATATAATTCCAAAACTAGCTCCTTTTCCAACCCTGAAGATAAAGGACTCAGCCATTAGGACTCTAGTAGACCTAGAATAAGGTTCAAATGTTGTCTCAGCCAGTTGGATAAGACATTTAAATGCTTCTTTGCATCAATTTTTCATAGAGGAGTAGGGATTCTAATGTCTCCTCCCAGGGCCATCAAGGGGAATAAATGAGAAAATGAACGTAGAGCACAGTCCGAAGATAAAGAGGGGCTGCAGATGTAATTGCATGTCCGAGGTAATGACATATAGGATTTTAAAAGTCTTCTCAAACTTAAGTAGCCTCACTACTGAGAACCCAGTGTGCTTTGAACATGGAATCTCTGTGGGTTCATCTTTGTACCAAGGAGTGGTTTGGTGGTATGCTTTGCGGTTTGGGGAAAGTAAGTAGACCTAAAAACCTGACCTAACCAAAAAAAGTAAAATCTCTTGACACATTCTAAACATGGTGGTATTATTGCAAGGTGACAAAAAGCAGGCAGTGTGACCTAATGAGGGTAAGCATGTTATTTAAGACATGCTCTGGAAACACATAATCCCCTTTCCCTTTCTTCCCCTCTCCTTCTGTTGTTTCCTTACCTTACTCCACGGTTCATGGTTGCTCTGAAATGCACACCAAATGTTCTGTGGCTTCCCCAGAAGCCTGGAGCACTGACACATGAACAAAGCTTCTGAAATCACAAGCCAAATCTTTTCTCTCCTAAGTTGCTTCTCTCAGGTGTCTGACCTAGTGACAAAATAAATAAATAAATAAAGTGACTAAAATAAGTGTTTTGGCATAAGACAGATGTAACGGAAGCTTTTCTTTTTATCATTGACCATATATGGACTTTATGAACATTTCTCAGAGTCTCTGAACCACATTTTTTTTCTCACCTGTATTTGGGAACATCAAGATTTACCTGAGGAATTTACTAGAAGAATTTAGGGATAAATGTATTTAAAGAAACTGGCTCATTGAAGTAGATAGCTGATACCTGAAAAGCATCAAACTGAGCCTGAGTCTTCACATACATTGTGTCTGTCAACCTTAAAGAAATGACTACACAGGGGGTACCCTTTCAGGGGAGGAAGAAGGAAGCTTGGGCTCAGTGCCACTGTAACAGCATGAGGATCGGTACTGAATTCAGCCTTCCACCCACAAGACTTGTTTTGCTATTCTGGTATTTTTTTTAATACATGTGTAGTGGGTCTATCCAAGTTTGCATGTGTGGAGGACACACATACGGTGTGGTGCATGTGCACATGTGTGTTCTTGCATTATGGAGGCTCAAGTTTGATGCCAGGAATCTTTCTCTATCACTCTCCATCCTACTCTTTGATGCCAGATCTCTCCGTTGAGTCTAGTGTCACCAGTAATGGCTAATCTGGCTAGCCAGCTAGCTCTGCGTATGTCCTGTGGCTGTCTTTGAAGAGCCAGAATTACAGGTGGGATGTTATTCCCACCAAAATTCACACACATCCTGGGACCTGAACTGCTGTTCTCATGCTTGCATCTCTGCTTTAAATCTAAGCACTCTGTCCATCTCCATTCTAGTGTTTTTATTAATATTAAGATAATTTCCACTTAAATGCTAAGAGGAAAGATAGGTGATTTCCTGTCTTTTTAGTCTCCCAGCACAACAATTAAAATTTTCATGATGATGTTTTTGTTGTTACACCATGAATTGACTGAAATAAAGGGGTAAACTTCTTTTCCATTTAACAGCAAATGCAGAGAATAGGAGGGCTTCTGTCTCACATTCAGCTGCAAACAACTGTTGATGCCTGCCCCTACCAGCACTGACATCATCTGAAGGTCTGTGCTTAACAATCACCAGGTGTTTCTCAATGGCAACTGGAGCTAGAAGCCTGCTTGCTTTTACTCAGCAGAATGCACAGAGAAAACACTTCCTCTGTCTATAGTCTGAGTTCCTTTTATCTGTTGTGTCTACACCTGTCACGCTCCTACTCTTAGACCAATCAGATGAAACACAAAGATGTGTGAATTTTTTTCTCTCTCTTTTTCTGTCTCTGTCTCTCTTTGTATCTACATGCATGTGTGCATATACATGTTGTATGTGTTGTGATGTTTGCGTGTGTGCACATGAGCATCTGTGGGCACATTCACCCATGCATGTACGTGTAGAGGCCAGAGGTCGGCATCAGGTAGTTTCCTCCATTTCTCTGCATAATATTATTTTTAAGACAGAATGTCTCACTGAATCTAGAGTTCACCAGTTTGGCTAGTCTGGCTGGACAATAAGGACAGAAGATCTGCCTGGCGCTGTTCCCCAAGTATTATGGTTACAGACACAGGCTGATGACATGACATGGCACCAAGGATCCAAACTAGGGTCCTCAGGTTTACGTGGCAACTATTTTACCCCCTGAACTATTTCCCCAGATCCCTTCCAGCATTTTCTGTCTCAGAGGAAGAGCAACAGGCTTCTCTAATAGCAGTGAGGTATGTGCCCCTTACCTAGTTGTCTCGGGAATGAGTAGATGCATAGATAATTAGGATTTTTAACATCAGAATACAAGAGCTGCTAGAATGAGTGAAACTAACAACTGATTTAATTCATGGTGCTTCTGTTTTGTACCTATCTGTCATTATCTTAACCAAAGCAGTTAGAGCTGAAAGATACTTAGGTAACTCAAGTAAAAATCTTTTTAGTGCTCGTTCATAGGATCCAATCTTTTTGTTGTTGTTCTTGTCATGTGTGTGTATGTGATGTGCATTTGGATATATATGCTTGAATGTATTGTGGGTGCATATATGTGTTTGTGTATTTGTGTGTGTGTGTGTGTTTGTGTGCATGTAGAGGTCCAAGACTGATGTTAGGAATCTTCCTTGGATGATCCTGCACCATATTCTTTGAAGCAGGATTCCTCAGCCAAGATGAGCCCTTGCCAATATGGCTGGTTTAACCTGGCAGCTTGCTCTGGGGGTCCTCTCTCTGCCTTCTGAATCTGAAATTTCAGGCACTTACGTGGCATCTAGAGATCATCTAGGGTCCTCATGCTTACTCAGCAAATATGTAACCACTGACCCATCTCCCAGCTCAAAATTTTTTTTCTTTTTTTTTGTTTTGAATTTTATTTTTTTCTTATCAGTTACATTTTATTAACTCTGTATCCCAGCCGTGTCCCGATCCCTCATTCCCTCCCAGTCCCTCCCTCCCTCCCTCATCTCCACCGTGCCCCTTGCCAAGTCCACTAATAGGGCGGACCTCCTCCCCATTCATCTGATCCTGTTTTATCAGGTATCTTCAGGACTGGCTGCAAAGCTCTCCTCTGTGGCCTAACAGGACTGCTCCTCCCTTGGGGGGTGGGGAGGCCAAAGAGCCAGTCATCAAAATTTTTTCACGTATTGTATATGTGTATGTGTGTGGGGAGTAAGTGAGTGTACATGTGTCTGTGGGAGCACACCCATGCTCACACATGTGGAGGTCAGAGGCTGATATCGGTTGTCTCCTTTCATGTACACACGTGTGAAGGTCAGAGGTTGATATGGGTTGTCTTCTTTCGTGGTTTTCTACCTTGCTTTTGAGGCAGGATCTTGTCCTGAACAGAAGCTAACTGTTGACTTAGACCGGAGTCCCAGAGATCTCTTTGCCCCTTTACTTATCTTTGCCCCTCTATGCTGGGATTCTCAACACAGACCACTGCACCAAGTTTTGATATGGGTGTTGGAATCTGAATTCAGGTTCTTCTGTTTGCACAGTAGACATTTTACTACAGAATCATTTCCCAAGAAACCAAACATATCTTTAAAAGAGATTTTTTTTTAACATAATCAAGTACTGTTTTAGAGTAACAGCCTTCTAAATTGTCTACTCCACAAGCTTTGGTTTTACTTTGTGGTGTGAGGAATAATAAAAGCTGCCCTTCTGAAGAGCCCATGTATGTTGTCGAAATGGAAATTACCTCACCCACAGACTCAGAGAATCAGCTATTTGTGTAGAAAGATGCCTCTATAACTCAGAACACTGGCAAAAGTTTCGCCAAACGAGGCTCCATCACTTGATTGTGGAACAGTTGCTGAGCTGAGGGGCAACCTTTAGAGGGATCCATGGAGCTCCCATGGCCCAGGAAACACATTTCCTAATGGACGCCTCAGAGTCCCCGTGAGGGTAGATGACATGTTTTCCTTTTCACTGCTGGGAACATACTCATCCTAATCAGGTCTTGGCACACCTTGAACATTACACAACTCCATGAGATTGCAGAGACTTTTAACGTCTCTTCACTATGGTTAGCTACCCCAGTGTGGTAACATCTGCTATCTCGAGCAGATATTATAGAGAATGACTACTGGCTACAGAGTTTGTCAAACATTAGTAAGGACTGGAGCTACCGGTAAGCACGCAGTTCTTTGTCATCTTTTCCTGATAGTGGTTTTGATAAGGTATAAAATAGCCTCAACTTTAACTTCCGCAATACTATGTGTGCGCACATGCGTGCATGTGAGCGCATGCGTTACAAGTGACTTTAAATGTCAGATGCGATCATCTTCTGTAAATGCCTAAGACTCGCCGCACTTGACTTGACATTTGCTTCTCTTTTTTGAGAAAAAAAAAATACTTTACCTTTTTCAATGCTAGCCCTCAATCCAGTGACGTCAAGAGCGCCAACTTGGGGAGATTCTCAGGGAAGTCCCAAGAAGATCGTGAGGGTGTGACCCCTTCAACAGAAAAACCCTTATCAAATGGGCCTTTGCAAATTTCTCTTTGAAAACTTGAATGATATACTAGAAAATAACGCACGCATTCTGCCCAAACTTGCATTGTGTTGATTCATTGTAGTTGATCATTGTAGTTGATAGCTGCCAGCTGTTTTTCCAAACTGTCATTAAGAAACAGAACAAAAAGGGAGCATTTCTAAAACAATCTGTCAAGCAGTGCTGTGAAGTTCTGGAAATCTTCCACTAAATTAACCACCTGGTTTCCAAAGTAAAGAATTTAATTAAATTATTCAGATTTAAAAAAAAAATAGGCTGAGGAGATGGCTTAGTCAATGAAGTGCTTGTCTCACAAGCATGAGGACCTGGGCTCATTACTGGAGGAAGGGGGCATTAGGCATGTGGAGAATGGCCTCCTTGGGGCTGTGGGATATACAGCCCAGCTGAACCAGCACGCTTCAGGCCAGTGAGTGACCATACCTCAAAAAAAAGGAGGGTGACCTCTGAGGAGGAACAGCACACAAGTTTGACCTCTGACCACCATAATCATATGTTTTCACGTACACACACACACACACACACACACACACACACACACACACACACACA
>NW_026593243.1:0-2068 GCF_907164565.1 Psammomys obesus | reverse complement strand
GTGTGTGTGTGTGTGTGTGTGTGTGTGTGTGTGTGTGTGTGTGTGTGTGGTGTGTGTGTGCACGTGTGTGTGTGTGCGCGCACTTGTGTGGGTTTGTGATAATATATGTATACATGTATATATATTTTTTCAGTGAGTTTTCAGAGTTTCTAATTTGCAAACTCGCCCACAGCTATAATCCTTTGACCTCTGCCTTGTTTTAACCTTCTCAGAGAGAATACAGGGTTCATAGCAGAGATTAACTGGATTTTCAGTGCTCCTGAGAAGAGCAAATGTTTTCCTATATTGACTTCTACATCCACAGGACTGGCAGCAAGTGGCTATAATCACTGAGCCATCTTGCCAACCATCTGACCATAGTTATTATTCTTTTCTAGCAAAATAAACCCTAATTAAAGCACAGCTATGCCCAGTTATCTGTGTAATGATTCTGTTGATGGTTTCATCGCTGTGACAGAGAACATAAGACCTATGAAAACTAAAAACAACATCAGGCTTTTAAAACAATGTTTTCCCACCACTGTTTTAGAATGTCTTATTTGTGCCTGAATTGTGGTGCATAAAGTTTTGAATTTTTGAAACCACCGTCTAAAGGTTTTCTGTCTTCTCTGCATGTTCCACACTTTTTGTTCACTTATTATTTCTTTATTTGCAGCTCTGGCGATCAAGCTCGGGGCTTCCTGCATGCTGGGCAGTTGCTCTGCCACTGAGTTATGTCCCCACCCTTCACCTCTTTCTCTCTCTCTTTTAACCACAACAGTAACCCAGATGTATTTTCTTGCTATATTTCTAAACTGAGATTCAATTCTCAAGAAGTTTGCAAATAAAGCCGCAGTTCTGTTCCCCAAATTCTGCCTAAAGGAATGACTCAATTTGTGTTATCTTTTCTTTCCTCAATTTGTAACTTTTTAAAACTTTGCATGGGGAGGGGCAGAGAACATGAGCAAGTAGCGTTTGAATCGTGGGCATCTGTGTACATGTGTGTAGAAACTATAGGTCAAACCTTGATTGTCTTCCTCTATTGCTCTCCACATTACTTTTTGAAACAGTAACCCTCACCAAAATTTGCTCACCAAGAGATTAGGCTGGCTGGCCTTGAACCCTACAATCCACCCATCTCTGTCCCCCTCTGTGATGAGATTAGAGACCGACTGCTTTTAAACATGGGTGCTGGGGATCTGAATTTAGGTCCTCATACATGTGAACAGTTGAGCCATCATCTTCTCCTTTCACTTTTCTTGAGATCGTGGCTCCTTTCAGTTTAAGTTCCTTTCCCGCTAAGCATTTTTGGTTCTAAGAAATGTCCAAATGTTGCCCAACAATATCTGCCAGTACTGACACAAATCATGCCCTTCTTGGTGCCCTCTACAACACACCTACCTTGCAAAGACCATCTTTCTTGACCAGGAAGCTAGTTAAAATATCAGCACAGTGCTGGAGAGAATTGCCAAACCACTATTTCAATGTGCTCAGTACTCTGCAAGACTTCATAAAAGTTGAACCCTAATAATGCCTTCTCAATGAAGTTCCATGGAAGCATCTTTCTGTAGAAGGAAGTCCCAGGGTGAGACTGTTTCTTTAAGGAACTGCATGGATGGCACATGCTTCTTTTCCCAATATTCAAAATAAGCCCCTCCAAATAGCTTACACATCGAAGTTTATAACCTCAGCCTACACGAGTCCAGTGCAAAAAGATCTACTGCCTGCAGGCAGAGCGAGGAGGCTCTTTAAAGATGAATCATTTTCATAAATGAGTGCAGAGGAAGGTCAGGCCAGGGGACAGGCAAGGTTACGTGTGTGCCTGAGATAAGGCCTCATCCATCCTCCTCTGACTGTCAGGCCTTGATGGGTGAACATTGCCTTGAGCTCCCATAAAACATGTTGTTTGCAGAAAACTTGCAGGTGGTTCATAAAAAAGTCCAAACTGTTGCCATGAAATTTATCTCCCACTGCGGGATCTGTTTATAATAGAAGCAAAGGATCTTGAATAGAAATTAAGTATCTCAAACTGACTTATATTGGGGGGGGGGGCATTGAAAAATTCAACCCGCTTCCCCATCATGGTACT
>NW_026593242.1:0-26030 GCF_907164565.1 Psammomys obesus | reverse complement strand
AAAGAAAGAAAGAAAGAAAGAAAGAAAGAAAGAAAGAAAGAAAGAAATGGATTTTTAATTAAAGAAGTTATTAGATTATTGTCAGGAAAAAATGGCCAAATATTCATATATCTATTTGTGAACCCTATCTATTTAATTGTGTTTCCTTGTTAGAATACAGTCCGTATGAACTACATTCATAAACATAGCTTGGTGTTTACTAGAACAAGTGCTCATCTGTTTCTTATTCATATATTTCTTCTAGTCTGATCTTTTTCTTACTTTTAAAGTTCAGTTAAAAATCTCTATT
This sequence comes from Psammomys obesus, assembly GCF_907164565.1. Taxonomy (NCBI): domain Eukaryota; kingdom Metazoa; phylum Chordata; class Mammalia; order Rodentia; family Muridae; genus Psammomys; species Psammomys obesus. The sequence continues at coordinate 25,741 of NW_026593242.1, read as the reverse complement.
TCTCTCCCTTTCCTACTTTTCTTTCTTCTCTCTCTTTCTGACTCTCTCTCCCTTTCTTTCACACACACACACACACACACACACACACACAGAGAGAGAGAGAGAGAGAGAGAGAGAGGGTTTGTGATTTGTTTTAGAACATGGAAGTGCTGACATTTGTAAATAAGATTTGAGTCTTTTGATGATATGTCCTGTATGTATCTAGGCCTTTAAGTTTTCTCAACAATCTTTTCAAATTTTCAGCAAAAAAGAGCAAAACTTTAACGAGTTTTCCAATTTTGTTTTTATATGATTCATGTTACTAAGCCTTAAAAATATAAATGTTTTATAATTTATATTATAAAAGTTTATATTTAATGTATTTAGAAACTCAAGTGTAATGGATTTATTAAGGTTTTATTCAGATACAATAACGTATAAATGCTTAAAGTGTAAAGTTTGATTAGTATTGACACATGCGGACACCCAAGAGACTGTCACAAAGTCAAGAAAGTGAACATATCCATCACTCCCAAAGTTTCCTTGTGCCCTTCAGTAACCCTTCTAACCCTTCCCCATGACCTTCTGCCCCTTGTCAAGCATTAACTTCTTTTTAACTGTATATGAGTTTGCCTTTTCCAGAATTCTAAGATTTATGGAGACATACAGAATGCACCTTTTTTTTGGGGGGGGGGGTGGTCTGGCTTCTTTCACTCACTTTAATTATTTTGAAATTCAAGTTGTTGCCTAGGCTAGAAATCATTCCCTCTGCTTGTGAGAAGTATCACACGTATGGGCAGGTCACAATTTCTTTGTCCATTTCTCTGTTGTTCAGTACTTGATTTGTTTTCAGGTTGGGACATTGTAAATAAAGCTACATATGTATATAGGTCTGTGTACATGCAAATGCTGGTGGGTTTTATGCATAAATACTTACACATGGGTTGAATAAAGCACACATTATAGTTTAACTTTGGGGGGAGGGGATTGCCCGACCACTCTTGTGTGTTGTGATAATTTCATATTCTGACAAGCCATTCATGAGAGCTCCTTTTCATTTTATCTACTCTACTAAATCTAGTTGATAATCTTGGTTGAATCTTAATTTCGTAAATGCTTAATAACAATATGAAAACTGTGGCATGGATTTATTTCCATTCACTGAACTTCTTTGGGGAAATATATATTCAAGTCGTTTGCCTAGCATGTTTACCGAGTGGTTTGCTTTCTTTTAATTAAATTTTCAAGAATTGATATATTATAGACACAAATCCTTTGACTAATATTGGTTTGAAGAGCCTGTCTTTTTATATGGAGCTTTTAAAGACTCTCTTGCTAGTTCCCCACACACACACACAATGTGCAGAAAGTTTCAATTTTACATGAATTAAAATTTCATTTTTTTTTCTTTTATGACTCCTGCTTTTGTTGCAACATCTAAGAAAGCTTTGCCAAATCCTAGGTGCCATGGACTCACCTATACCTGCTCAAAATGTATATGTTTAATACCAAACAGGACTGAATTTGCAGATGATTAAGTTTAAGGAGATCAAAAGGGTTGAGCCTGAACCAATAGGATTAATGTCCTCCTAAGAAAAGAGAACACGGCCTGCTCCCCTTTTCTGTCCTCATCACATAAAGACACAATGAAATGAGCACTACAAGCCAGACAGAAAGCCCCCACCACACAGCAAATATGTTAGTGTTTTGATCTTGAACTTGACCACCTTCAAAACTGTGAGGAATAAACTTTGCTTAAGGCAGAGTTCATGGGATTTCATTTGAGCAGTTCAAGCACATGCATTCACTACCTGTTTTTAAAAAGTTTAACCTATATATTCTCCGAGAGTGTTTGTAGGTTCAGGGGCTACTAAATCACATTCAGAGTCTGGGCGAAGGGTGTAGCCCAGTGATAGACCGTTTGTTTACCTTGTGTGTTCAAGGTTCCCAGGTTATATTCTGTATCATGAAAAATATACATAAAACATTTTTTAAATAGACCTCAGACATTCAATCTATTTTGAGTTAACTTTTGTGTAATGTGCAACGTATGGATCAGAATAATAAGAACTCAATAAAGAACTGAGTATGGACTTGCACTCCCTTTTCATTTAAGTAAAATAAATGTGTTTTGCTGATGATCAAGCCTTCCCTGGCCCACCAATGACATCCGCTCAGTTCTCTATTATAGTCCCGATTGCCCAGCGTCTTACACAGAAAAACCATTGCTTAAATCTTGTTGAAATGCCACAAAGTCCCCACTAACATGACTTCCAGAGGTCTACTTGGATGAATCCTGTTCTCTCTCATTTGAACAGCTCTGCTCTTTCCAAGCCTTTCTCCCCATCATGGTTCCTGATACCTACTAACTTGTACGCAGCCAAGATAATTCAATTTCAAGATTATCTCCTCTGGGGAACCTTTCCTCAGCACAAAAGAACACCTCTTCCAGGTATTCCATCTGAGTTACCACAAAACAAAGCTTTCAGTCAGACACCGTAGTCTTCTCTTTATTATTAGGTCTCTTATGTTTAAGTCTTAGTGTCTCAAGAAGAAAACTAGTATGTGGCAAGGTGGCTCAGTGAGTAAAGGAACTTGTTACCAAGGCCTGGAACCAACACAACAGCAGAAAAAAAAAATCTAACTTTAGCAAGTTGTCCTCTGCTCTAACACGCACACGCATACCAAATAATAATAATGATAATGATACATAAACATACTTAATTTTAAAGTTTTAAAGAAACTTACTAATTCAATGCTTACTTACTTGTTTTCAAAGATCCCAGGTTCTCAATGAATGTTGAATAAATAAAAATCAGAAACTAGAGCAACCAAGTTAATATGGGTGAAAATGATAGTCAATTATTGAAAATTGACCAAATGACAAGTTATAACAATATAAAAATGAATATCATAGATTATATTGTTAAGCACCAATCAGAAAAAGAAGGTTTTCACACCAGTGCTAATCCTCAAAATATCAAGAGAGACTAAACACAGTGTCCATCTTCAAGAAGAAGAAAAAAGAAATATTGGCCAGCCTAAAACACAATGCCAAGGGAGTCACTGAGATAAATCATCAGAATGATCAATTTGCAATCACCCAGGAGCATAACAGACTGGGTAGCGACCAATGGGGCTTTTAAAAGAACAAATCATGCCAGACCAATTTAATTTCCCTCTATGATGGAGTGGCAGACCCTGCAGATAAAAAGGATGCAGAAAGATGTAATCTCTCTGGACTTCTGTAAGCCTTTGATTCTGTCCGACCTGACATTCTCATCAACAAACTGGGGAGATCTAATCTAAACCACACAACTGTTTAAAGGATGCACAGCCCACTGGACAGAGGCATCCAGAAAGCAGTTGGCAAAGGCTTTGCATTAACCCAAGAGAACATTACTGGCTACAGTTTTACAAAGTAGCTGAAATCATTTGGCTATTTTTCAGTCAAGGAGGTGAGTGCACCAGCAGAGAGAGACACATGTGCAATAAAGGGCAAGTTCATATGAGAATAGCTGCAAATATATTTGGAACCAAATGACCGATGCTGCATAGAAGTATTTGTCATAAAACACATAAGCAAGTAAACAAATATGTTAACAGTGGCCTGTCTCTGCATATTTCAGTCTTGGTCTATAATTGCATCCTTATATGTATACAACACCACCAGGACAACAATCATTATTTGTGTTGCTTTCCTGTGTGAAATCTCTGCAAATCAGTGTCCACTGACAGGGGGAGTTCTCCTCCTCTGTCATCTACCCATAGCTTATCAAGTCTCATCAGGACTGCCTGGATCCTCTTCTTCTCTGGCCTGGCCAGGCCACATCACCAGGGGCAAGTGATCAAAGAACAGGCAACTGAGTTCATGACAGAGGCAGCCCCTGCTCCCCTTACTTGGGAATCCACATGGAGACTGAGCTGCCAATAGGCTACATCTGAGCAGGGGATCTGTGTCCTCTCCATGCATGGTACTTGGCTGCCACATTAGTCTCTGCAAGGTCCCCCATGATTAGATTTTTTAGCTTTGTTGGTCTTCTTGAGGAGCTTCTGTCTGGTCCCTGTCCTTCTATCCCCCATCACGTTCTTTCATAAGACTGCCCCTGCTCTGTCCAAAGTTTGGCTGTGAGTCTCAGTATCTATTTCTTCTGTTGGGTGGAGCTTTCAGAAGACCTCTAAGATAGGCTCCTGTCCTGTTCCCTCTCTTCCACTGCTTCTAGTGTCTATCCTGTTTGCCATTCTGAGTGAGACTTAAGCAACCTCCCTAGGGTCCTTCTTTGTTGTTTAGCTTCTTTAGGTCTGTATAATTTAGTATTGTTACTCTATATTATACAGCTAATATCCACTTGTAAGTGAGTATATACCATGTATGTCTTTCTGCTTCTGGGTTGCCTCACTTAGGACGATCTTTTCTAGTTCCATCAATTTGCCTGCCAATTTCATTATTTCCTTCTTTTTAATCGCTAAGTAGTATTCCATTGTGTAAATGTACCACAACTTCTGTATCCATTCTTATGTTGAGGGACATGTAGGTAATTTCCAGATTCTGGCTATTACAAATAAAGCTGCTATGAACATAGTGGAGGAAAGGTCCTTGTTGATTGAGCATCTTTTGGATATATGCCCAGGAGTAGTATAGCTGGATCTTGGGATAGTGCCATTCCCAATTTCCTGAGAAAGCACCATATCAATTTCCAAAGTGGTTGCACTCCCACCAGCAATAGAAGAGAGTTCCCCTTTTTCCACATTCCTGTCAGCCTGTGTTGTCAGTTGAGTTTTTTATCTTATCCATTCTGACTGGTGTAAGATGGAATCTGAGTCGTTTTGATTTGCATTTCCTTGATGACTAAGGATGTTGAGCATTTCTTTAAGTGTTTCTTCACCATTCATTATTTCTCTGTTGAGAATTCTCTGTTTATCCCTGTACCCCATTTTTAATTGAATTATGTGGTTTGTTGGTGTTCAGTATCTAAAGTTCTTTATATATTCTGGCTATTAGCCCTCTGTCAGATATAGGGTTAGTGAAGATTTTTTTTTTCCCAGTCTGTAGGCAGTCATTTTGTTCTGATGACAGTGTTCTTTGCTTTACAGAAGTTTCTCAGTTTCATGAAACCACATTTATTAATGTTGATCTTAAGCCTGTGCTGTTGGTGTTCTGTTCAGGAAGTTATCTCCTATGCAAATGAGTTCAAGGTTATTCTCCACTTTTTCTTCCAACAAATTTAGTGTGTCTGGTTTTATGTTAAGGTCTTTGATCCACTTGGACTTTAATTTTGTGCCGGGTAATAGATATGGGTCTATTTGAATTTTTCTACACGTGGTCATCCAGATAGACCAGCACCATTTGTTGAAGTTGAAGCCATGTTTCTTCTACTGTATGGTTTTGGCATCTTTGTCAAAAATCAGGTGTCCTTGGGTGTATAGGTTTATCTCTGGGTCTTTGAGTCAATCTTAATTTGTTTTGTTTTTCAAAACAGGGTTTCTCTGGGTAGGCTTGGCTGCCCTGGACTCTATTTGTAGACAGGCTGTCCTTGAAGTCACAAAGATCTTCCTGCCTCTGCCTCCCTGACTGCCAACCTATTCTTATCTATGATTTCTTCTCTTGTTCAATATTCTGAAGTAGGGATGAGATGTAGTGAATGGAAACGCAAGAAAATGAGAAAGTGAGGAAATGAAGAAATGGTAAAGGCCAAGAATTAGGCACTTGGACTTTTAAAACTTCTTTGGTAATTTCATACAGCTATATAACCTTCCATTAACCTATCCAAGTCCTTCCTAAAAAAATTTCCATCCTCCTTTCATGTCCTTTAATTAGGGTTGTTAGCCTAAGTGCAGGGGGTGGAGGTAGGGTAGGGGTATGGTTATCAAGTAGAGCATGAACAACTAATCAGTGGTTATACCACTGAAAAGCAAGTGCCTCCTCTTTTTCTTCTCCTCTGTAACCTTAATCGCCAATGGCACCCCTGGGAGGGGGGAAACCTCCAAAGCCCCTCCTCCATTCATAATAAAATGTTAAAAGACTGGTTTTTGTGAAGGTATCCCCAGATGCTGATTTCAGGGGTGCAATGGCAGTGTCATGTCCAGAAGACAGCATTTTAAAGGACTCCTCCTAGTCCTTTTGTTATTGAATTCTTCCTTCCTCTTATGTGGTGGCCCCTGAGCCTTGGAAGGGTGACATAATGTCTCACAGAGGACAGAGTACTCAGTAATCACTTATTCTTAACACTATGAGCAGTTACAGGACTTTCTTTGGAGATGGGGCCTCAAAAGTAATAGAGGGCTTTCTAGTGAGTGGTCTTCCTGGGGTAGAGCTGGCTGCCAAAAGAAGACCATGAAACAAGATGGTATAGAGAATCAGGCTTAGAACTCAAGCATGGAATAAGCCATCAAGACAATGGCTGAAGCTTAGGCATCAAATAAGCTGGATGGTAGAAGATACACTTAATTTGAAATAACAAGAGCTGCTGTCTATGAACTTTCTGGTTCCAGGAAAGTCATTTAAACATTCTGTATCTGATTTGCCAACTGAAAAATGGGCGAAAGTAAGCGATCCATGGAAACAAATGAAAGAACCTATGTAAAAACACAGCTAACTAGAAAGCACTATGCACCCTACTAAATGGCATTGCTATATTTATTGCTGTTGCTATTGTTGTTGTTGTCCTTAAGAACCTTTAGGGGTCTAGGAAAAGGGCTCTCAGCAGATGTACTCTCATCATTATTATTATTATGTAATCTTGTGGCCTAAAGATAAGGACCACTCAACTATGCTCTCTGGGGGAAAAAAATCCTTAATTCTCAATTGGCCAATTAAATTAAATGTCCATTTTGAAAAGAACTAACAGCTAAATGTAATTTGCATTTTGCAAAAAAAATAAAAAGGAACTACAAGATAGATTTTGTTAAAGATAACTTCAGCATTTGTTGTTAGTTCTTTGGTGAAATTATCAAACAATTGAGCCAGGTCTTTGCAGCATATTACAGATAATGAGAGACCACAGTATATAAAATAGAGAATCGAGGGCTAGTCAAGAAAGTACAAGCCTAAAATATTTTCCAATGTACTTCACTCTAGACACCTAATACTTCTTATATTTCAATATTTCTAATAGTAGAATGGAAGAAAAGTGTGGCTAAGCTTTTCATGCCTTCAATTTACTTTGTCTATATAGATTATAGTTAGTTATCATAAGATTATAATCACAAGCCTCCTGATTCATGGGTTGAAGGTTTCCTCTACATACTTACCTTACTGATTCATATTATGTCTGAAAAAAAAAGAGGTCAAATTACATTTTCTATTTCATAGGGAAGAAACACAAATCACTGACACAGTTGTATATTGAAAAGTGGACTGAACTTTTGATTCCTAAAAAAAGAATTCGACTGCACTGTAGTATTTTTACAGATATCATTATGTCTATGGGGGAGGGGTGGGCATGTTAGAATGAATTGTGAATGGAGGGAGCATGAACATGCATGTATGTGTACTTGTACATGAAAGCTTGAGTTTGGCTTCAGACATCTTTCTCACAGGTCAATGCCTGATTATTTGAGACAAGGGTCCGTCACTGAACCAAGGTTCAGCCAGATCAGTTGAGCTAAGCAACAAATGAGCTCCAGCGATTTGCCATTGCCACTTCTAAATACTAAGGTTACAAATGGTGCCACCAGGCCTGGCATGTTATGAGGGTCCTGGGATCTGAGCGCAGGTCCTTCTGCTTGAACAACACACATATTACTGATGGAGCCATTCTTCAAGCCATTGTCGATACATTTTTCAGAACAAGTCCTTAGTGAAGATTGTAAAAATTCTTTCATGGGGCTCTTTATAAAGTCTTAAGTTCATTTGTAATGAATTGGATATGTATATGCTGGGAATGAAACAAAGGTGAGGGTGTGGAAAAGGTGATTTTCCACCATCCAATTAGATGACTCAATGAGCCATTGCTAGGAAAGTCTGAGCACAGGAGGGCCCACAGTGCTGAGAGGTGAGTCAAGGACCAAGGATAAGGAGGTGGATGAGCATAGCACATAACCTAACCTACCTCAGAATTAACCTGCTGTGGAGCACAAGCTATGTTTCAAGTTGTGAAATGTGGCAATAGTGTTATCATGTCCTTGGATTCAATTCACTATTTATTCATTAACTTATTTAAATTATGTTCAATTACAAAACATTATTGTGCCATTTAGTTCCAAGAAAAAGTGGGTTTAAAATAGCAAACTCCCTAGAGAAGAATATTTTTAAAAACACATTTTTATATTTGCTCATTGTAGGTTATTGTGTATGTATGTATGTATGTATGTATATATATATACATATATATATATGTATATATATATATATATATTATGCAGTTCAAGTGACAGAAACAGCTTTCTTATTACACAAAGAATGTTAAGGACACAATCTCCTAAGGTGTCTTTTCTTCACCTTAAGAAATCAAAGAATTAGATGAAGGAAGCAGATGACCACCTGGTCTTAGCTATTCTCATTGTATTTTATAGTTGCAAAAGTTAGCAGAAACTTTGGGAAGGCAGGAAAAACTGCACTTTGATACATTAACTTTTATGCTCCAGTGTCTAACCCTCACATTTTTTACCCTCCTTTGCATTGATTGGAATGGAAGCCACATTGGCAGAGCTCAAGGGCATATCTTGATTGCAAAATTAAACTAACCATTGGGCACAGATAGCTTCGTTGGTACAGACAGTGGGAGTTTTTGGAGATACCAGAAAAAAAAATATGCCAGGAAAATTCAAGTGGAAATCTCATTGCCAGAGAAGCCAGAGACAGGAAGATTATAAACAGGAAAACAGCCTCGCTATGTAGTGAGTTCAAGAACTGTCTGCTGCAGAGGAAAAACCTACCTCAATAACAGTTCTGATAATGGCAACAACAACAATAATGATAACAATGGAATGCAATAAAGAGGAAGAGGACCAACAGATAAAACAGAGGTCAAGCTCTAGTCATGAAAGAAGAAAAGCACTGATATTAGGACTATATGCATCACAGTATTGTCGAGGTATTTAGAAGATAAAAGAAGATAGGGAGTGTATCTCAGTTCATGAACTGAGATATGCTCTATGGAGCATTTGCCTAGCATGCACAAAACCTTAGGGCATTTAATTCCCAGCACTGCATAAACCTGGCATTATTTTGCATATCTATAATCTTAATCAGGTATTCAGTTATTTTCAGTTACATAGGGAGTTCAAGGCCAGCCTGGGCTGCATTAAACTCTGTAGGGGGAGAAGAAGGAGGGAGCCTGGACTGGGAGGAGATGAGGCAGGGGGCTACAGCCAGGATACAAGGTGAATAAATGGTAATAAATAGTAGACAATAAAACAAAAGAAAGAAAGAAAACTAAACAAAGACATTTCACCAAGAACCAGCAAAGTTGTGAAGGTGAAGCATGAGCTCCACAGTCAAACACTGCCAATCACTGGTACGAATTTACTCTCTGCTAAGCACTTTGATAAGCCCTTTTCACATAGTCACTAACTTAATCTCCACCAAAATCCCAGGTTAACACAGGTTTAGTGAAGAGCAAAATGAGGACCTAGAACAGTACAAAGCCTTTGCTAAGACTGAGCCACTAAAAAGAAAGTCCTTCCTGGGAAGAAACTAGTAAATAAAAATAAAAACAACAATACCGTCTAGCATGTATTAAAAGATACTATGTTGGCTAACATTTCTCTAAGTACTTTGTATATGTCACCATTCTTAGTGCTTTATTGGCATTAGCAGGAGACACTATTTTACCAATAATGAAACATAAGAGAATGAGTATTTTATAAACTCCAAGCTGGTGATTAACTGAATCAGGATCCAGACCTTAACTGAAGAATTCAGGCCATTAAAAAAGGCTTTTTTCTTAACAACAATAGCAACCTCATAGGATCATTTTAACTATCAGAATGTGCTGATATGTGCAAAAATGTTTAACACCATGTTTAGCACAAAATAAGTATTTGAACAATATTAACTCATATTTGTCTCATTATTGCTAATATCATAGTCTGATATCTCTCCAAATACAAACCACAAAGATGATGAAAACTAAAAACAGAAATATTGGTGTTTTAAATAGACTATTCATTAGAGAAGAATAAGTACTATCTATTAAATATGAGAGTCTCCAAGAATAACTTAACTTAGATTTGAACAATTAAGAATTTTAGTACTGCAGAAAACTGAACACAGGATATCGGGATGTGAAACTAAAAAACAGGATTAGCCAGAAGGAAACCAAAGTAAGGTTTGCTAGGACAAACCAGGAGTTGAAATCTAACCCAGGAGTAAAACCAGTGTTTATCAGTGTTTGTGTACATGCATGCATGTGTGTGTGTGTGTGTGTGTGTGTGTGTATACACAAAAGAAAGTAACATATTTCTGGAGCTTTCCTAGATTCCCAGAGAAGAAAAACATAAACTGCTCTTCAGCCTTTGCACTGCCAGTAACGAAGAGCACAGGTCAAGCCAGCTGGTGCGGGAACTCTAAGGGAGGATAAGGGATATGAACCCGGTGTGTATGTGGCCGGTTGGCCTTCTGCTCAAGTTCATCCAAATGCAGTGGGCAGAGATTTATCCTTCCTTTTGATACTCACTTTGGTATTCCTGTCTGGACTTTCGCAAAATGAAGGATGGTTGATCGCTCAGGGTCAGACAGCAGAGAACTCCTGTTTGATCTTTTGCCCTTGCTTTGCTGTCAAAGATGACATCATACTGTCAATGGGACCAGGTTCAGGGGCTGGTGCAGCCAGACACATGCAACCTTCCACTGTGAAGGAACCTACTGTTGATTTAGAGCTTAGCTGTTGCTGTCTTGAAATTCTTAGCAATTCCATCTTTGAAATGAAGTCATCTAAGTGACAGCCAATGGGTCAGTGGAGAATATTCACTAGCAGAGGAAATACATAGTGTTTCTTGCCTTCCTGTTGTTCAGCTCCCACAGAGCTCTTGTGACAACCCATGACCCATGAGCCACGGAATTCTCCAGACTCCAGAACACAATAAAACATGTGGTGTTGGTGTAGTAAGCATGTATCCAGAAGTAAAATAAAAACAAATGACTCAGCTGAAGACGTAGCTCTGTGAGAGAACACATGTTCAAGGGCCTGGCTTTAATCTTCTGCATTGTCAAAAAAAGAAAGTGAGTTATCTGCATCATTATCACAGTTCTGGTAAAATATGCTACATATGTACACAGGCTATAAGATATGTATCACGTGATGTTGATTTTTCAAGTTAGAAATAATTTTAATATTGTAATATTTGTACTGAAAATTGCCATTGTGTAATAAAAAAATGAATGATAAAATCTATGAGTCAATGAAATTTTTAAGCTTGGGTGCCTAGAATGAAATGAAAGAGGAGATTAAAAAAAAAAAAAACACACACCATGAATTAACCAGTAGAAGAATGGAAAGATTTCATATTTATATTAAAATCTTTAATAGAACTTTTACCTGCTTCTTTGAATGAGAGGCTAGCTTCTTTAAAAAGTTGTATTTGGGGCATGGGAGACAGCTCACTGGATAAGAGTGCTTGCTTTGCAAGCATGAGGACCTGAGTTCAAATCCCCAGCATGCACAGAAAATGCTGTGGGGGCTCCTGGCTACCAGTCTAACTCCTGGTTAAGTAAGAGACACTGTCTCAAAGGAATACCCTGGAGAGTGATAGAACAGGACATCCTCTGGTCCCCTCCCACACACACACACACAGAGGGGAGGGAGGAAGAAAGAGAGAGGAGGAAGAAATTTTCACAGAATTGTTTTGCTTTTGCACTGGATGTAGACTTTGACAAGGGCTGAAAAGTGCTTTGTGGCTGAAAGCAAGGGTGTTTCTAGCTAGGGTTCATTGCCACATGCCCTGAGTCATCCAGAGAGCTTCTGGTATGTCTTAGGAAGCAAGACCAGCTGTCCACCCCCAGCTTTGCCAGCACTGGACCCATCATAACTGTTGCCTAACTTCATCACCTCCCTCCCTCTCTTCTATGTTCCCAGATCCCTCCAAAGCTTCTCTAGGGGACCTATGGCACTCATCTTTATATGCCCAACCCCTGAAGGTGCTAGTGACAACCTAAATGTTGTCTCTTGCTTCCAGTATCTACCACCTTATGTCGCTCACAGATTATATATGTATAAACATATATGATAAATAAAATTGTTTTCTTCAACGCTTCTACTTACAAAGAAAAGAGCTATGTTATATTTTTACTGTCTTACAGAACTGAATTTAAAAGAAACCATAGAATTCAACCCAAGAAGCATGCCCCAGCACCAAACTTCTTCCTTCCATGGCATCCCATATTATGATGAAATGGAAGACATGAAATGTTAAGTTTTGAAAATATGGGTTTGAAGACAATGCAGGCAGTCCTGATGAGACCTGAGAGGCTAGGGTCAGATGGAAGGAGAGGAGGACCTCCCCTATCAGTGGACTGGGGAGGGGCATGGAAGGAGAAGAAGGAGGGAGGAAGGGAGGGATTGGGAGGGGATGAGGGAGGGGCTACAGCTGGGGTACAAAGTGAATAAACTGTAATTAATAAAAATATTACTTCATTTAAAAAAGAAATTTACACAGAGACATAAAGTAATTTTAAAAAAAACAACAGAGAAATTATGTCAAAAATATAAAACTACTTTTCTGAGTAAACTTATATTTAAATAAAAAAATATGGGTTTGATTCATAGGTTAGCTTCTAGCAAATCCTTGTAGGAAACTCATTCAGTTATATGAACCTGCACTTCTTCATTTTATTAAAGAGTGTAATTTTATAATATTCCTAACATATTTCTGATAAAAAGACATCCTTTCAATATCGGTCAAATAATTTGTTGACACTATACATAACTGAATGTATAATTCTTATTTCTGCCTTCGAGGATAAATACCAATGCTGTGTGTTCTGAATATGTAATCTAGAAGAAATAAAGACCAGGACAAGCCAGTCAATAATCTGCTTCAAGTATAACCTGAACAAGGCTCAGAGGATGTTAAGATGTTATGGACTCAAAAAAAAAAAAAAAAAAAAGAACTGAAAAGCAGCTCTTACCGAGTACTGCACTAGAATGTTCTTGGTTCTTCCTCTTTAGAAGATGAATGGGTCAATCCTCCTAAATGTGCCTATGTGACAATTTTGAATATATTACACCGTGTGGTCTTACTCTGTAAGGCTACAGATAGGTAGAAATGCTCATTCCTCTATTACCTTCTTCCCTCCATCCAACCAGTCGGTGCCTGGAGTGGTTAGCTTAGCTTCTGCTCTTGCTAACTAGCTTAGCCCCGCTCTCTTACTGGCCACAGCTTCCTAAGTTCTCAAGAGAATTCATTTTGGGATATAGTCTTCTATTGGTGAGCTTCTACTTTGAAGATGAATAGGTAAATCAAGATCTTCGGCGTAGTCAAGGTGTTGTAAACACATACAATGCTCGGGAGCAGAGGCAGGAGGATAACCTGCTAGAGTCTATTGAGATTTTCTTAGAAAGTTCTAAGCCGGAAAGGGCTACATAGCAAGAACCTTTCTCAAAAGAGCCCAGAAGAAAAACTGATATCAAAAAGATATACCAACTTGGTTCATGGAGGAGAGGATTGACCCCTTTCTACTTCTTTTTCATACTTTCTAATTATTAACACAGCGTTTGCACAAGTTAAAAGAGCACATACCCCATGATACTTTAGAAGAGTATACTTCTTAAACTTAGCATTTGTACTCAGGTTACCAATGTTCATGAAATTAATATTTAAAGCCTCTCTCTTTTTCTTGGTGTGTTCGTGTGTGTGTGTGTGTGTGTGTGTGTGTGTGTGTGTGTGTGTGTGTGCTTGATATGTAAAGGACAGTCAACGAGAAGAGCGTGGAGATGAGGTGACAGTGACAGTCATTGAGTCAGCAGCTGGCAGTGTGCCGGTGGCTTCAGCGCTGGACACAGAAGCAGAAACCATTTTAGGTGAACCTTTAACTTGCCAAACCTAGGCAGAAGCACACAGATTTCTTTCCCGAACCACAGACCTCCTTTTCTGACTCTGCCTTATCTGTGAGTAATCTTCAAATAAACAAACTCAGTAGACTCATCTCAAAACATCTTCCGGTCTGGCTGCTCCGTGATTGGTCTGCCCCTTGCAGAGCAATGAAGCTCCCTTTATTGCTAATTTCTGTTTTGTCTCTTACTCCTGTCCAGCTTGGCTTTAAGAAGAACAGAATATTCTTGTTGGCCCTACGAAGATAAACTTCTCCACGGGCTAATTCTGAGTCTACTTAATTTTCCTGTACTGGAATTCCAGCAATGTGCCCGAAGCAACTAAACACACGCAACAATGTGTGTATTCATTGGGACATTAAACAGTAAAACAATTCTAGACTCAGACCTTGCGATGTTCAGATTATTAGAAGTCCTTAGAATTTGTTCCACCCTCTCAAAACATCACCTTCTGCACCCCCCCACACACACACACACACCGAAAATGCATTTTATTGCACATTTCATGGCAAGGTTTATGACAATGATCACTCCAATCCCTAATTAGCAAGTGGTAACAGATAGGCAGTTAGATCCACTCCTGGCGACATCTCTGACAGATTGACACCGCCACCCCCACCTCCCCAAATCCCTGCAAGGCTTCTCATTTTAAATGTGACCATGCTCCAACACAATGTTGGCAAGCCTAGTCTCGTGTTGGGGGAGGGGGGAGGGGACTATAAAAGCAACACGTTCGCACAAGCATGGCAGAGCCCATGCATAAACCATTTGGTTTTGTAATTAAAAACAGGTTTGGCTTCCCTCTGCGTCAGTAAGACAACGTCAAAGCAACACTCGTCCTGAACATTTTCCCTTGTGAATTCAAATGAACTGTGAGTCTTGGGGTTCTCTTTGTTTGCATGTGCATGCCTTGAGAGTGAGATTTTAGAAGTATTCAGTGTGTTTCTTCCTGGGTAATGTCATTGATGTTTATGTCGAATCACTGCTGTGAGATGGGTCTCCCTGCATTTTCTATTCTCTGTCTCAGGTTTATCACTGCAGGTAAACTAATTCTCTACGTCTGACCCCTTAGAAAATGAATGCTTGTTCTAAAGACCTAAAGGAACTGACGCTCACACACTGGACCCAAGTTTCAAAGATTCTAACATCCATGAATGTTTACCGGTAGGGAAGTGTTGTAAACTTGGCTATAATGACGGCTAATTATATCTTTATTGTTATTGTTCCTGAATTATGAATTAAAATATTGATCTTATGATATTGAGAGAGCACTGTACCTCAAAGCTAAACAACGTAAACCTAGAAAAAATTACTCTTATTCAAGTGAATTTAGCGATTTTCTACAAGGTAGAATTAGCTTTTATTTTTCTTTTATTCTGTACCCATCCAGGTAAATGGCAAGAAATGCCATCTCTTATTTGAGTGTATACTGTAAAAACATCAGTTCAAAAGTTCAGCCACATAGGAAATTGCCATGTAGCAGATCTTGGTAGGCATGAGTCAAAATCACCTGGGAAAGGCTACATCAGTCTACATGAAGAAATCCTAGCAATAAAAGAAGTCAGCGGTTCCTGAGGCCCACCCATCGGTGTTCCAAAAAAGTTCTGTGAAAACACAGTGTCTTAGGACTGTCAATTATTCACCAACAGTGATGATTCATATTAATTAAAGGAGAAACATGGGCCAACAAAGGAAAAAAATTATTCTCAGAACAACATATTTGATGTAAAATTTCAAGAAGTGATTTTAAGTTTCTTTTCCTTGCAAAACCGACTCTAGTTGCCTAGGAAAACTTAGTTTATTCATGTTTTTCTGGAATTACCTTCTCCTACAATCTCAGCATCACTTGCTCAAGAGTAAAATCACTGAAATATAAATTGATGTTTTGTTGCAGCATTCTGAAATTGACCCTTTGAAATCATATTAAAACAATAAAAATAGAAAGCACAAAGTAAATAGAAGTAAATTTGACACAAAGTAGGAAAAATGAACAAATAGATATGTGAAAATTGTGCAGTCTCATTGAAATGATCAAAAACTCCTCTGGTCCATTTTATCATATAATTGAACTGTTACATGCGAGCACAAATACATGCATCTACATTTATATTTCTCAAAAATGTATGAATTTGCTTTTTTTGATCTGTGAAACTAGCAAATAGGAAAAGACTAATTGAGTGTGCATATACATTGATAAGGATATTAACTCCCTCAAATAAATAGTTATTAATTATAAATAAGTATTTTCTAATTTAACTAAGTCTGTGTCTTGGAGCTTTAAATTGACTTTGGGCACCCAGTGGCTTGCTGTGTGTTTCCAGTCTTACATATAAAAGATAACATGTAAGAAGCTGCCAAGGCAAAAATAAATTCAGCATTAAAGTCGCAAAAATAATATACTTTTATAAAGCAAAGTAAATATATATGGTCATTACGGTATTTTAAATTCTCTGTGTAATTTGAGTCTTTTTTCTTCACTTATCAAATCACTGAATCTTATTAAATTTGTTTTAATGAGTCAGGAGCCATGAATTACTTATAAATTGGATGAAGAAAAAACACTCTGCTTTTTATAAGTATATAAATTTCACTAGAGGACTATTTTATGTAAGTAAACCCTTTGTTAATTCCCTGTTAATGGCTCCATTTCTAACAATTATCATTCAAATTATTGTAAAAGAAAGAAAAGAATAACAGTGGATTTTAGATCTTTCAACTCAAAGTTTCAAATGCTCAATAAAAGGCACAATCACATGATTAAAAAAGTAAGAGAAGGGTCAAAAAAAAATGAAATATCCTGAACTCATTTGGAATAGTGATAATTAGTTTCTGTGAGTGTTCAAATAGCCCAAATGTAAAGGATTTCTTATAAGAAAGAGTTGGAGAATTAGAATGTTATTAATGAGCATTTTTCAGATATGAATCATGAGTTTATATTTCAAGCAATTAGATAACCTTTATATAATGAAAAGAAGTACGCAAGTCATTATATAATTATACTAATATTTTGTATGAGTGAACTGGAAAAAATGGTAATATGAAATTATTTCCAACTAAAATTACATCATAGTTACCTTTAGGTTCTGTTGCATTTCTTCAAGTTTTGTTTAAGTGACATATTCACATATTAGAGAGTATTTACTTTTCCAAATTTATTGTAAATTAAATTTTTAAGTTTTCTTTACGGAACCAAAAAAAAAAAAAAAAAAAAACCTTAAATGGAGAATGATAACTGTACTGTTTACAGCAAACATGATTAAGCAGGCAAGCCTTTGTTTTTCTGCTTTGGTAGAGAACAAGAAACAAAGCACACCACTGAAATGTTGTCCCTGTTCTTTGCATTTTTGCTCATATACATCCCATTAAAACAACAACACGGCTAAACACACAAAACAAAACAACTCCACAGCTATGTTGCAGAAGCCACTAATAAAAAACAATTTTAAAACATTCACAAACTGCCATGCTCTGAGAAAATGCTTATTAAAGTCTAATAAAATGGTGAAAATTGGGGGAATGCACACAGTAAATCTTTTTGTGTGCTGTGAGGAAGTCAGTTTAGTCTGCAGCCACGTGGGCTTGGCAATGGTAAAGTCAGGGCAAGAAAAACAAGCTTGGCCATTATTTCATAATGAATTGCTAAGAGTCAAAAACAACCATTCCACAGCCAACCAGTCACCCAGGAAGGCACAACCTTTCTGTGCTCAGCCATAATAATCTACAAGTTCACAAGTGATGGGAATTCTGGGAGTCAGTTTTCTAAATAACATCCATTCCTTTCAAAATAAACTAAAATTTCATTTTACAAAATGAAATTTCAAATGACCATTGGGTCTAGTTCTGACTAGCATTTGGTCCACAGGGCAAAAGGAAAAAAAAAACTGAATTGGACCTAAAATGATTGTTAAAATACAACCAGATTTGGATTGTTTCAATAATTTTAGCAGAATAAGCATTGTACAGTCTAATGCAGTGGTTCTCAACCTATGGGTCATGACACCTTTGGCAAGCTTTGATCTCCAAAAATGTTTACATTAAAATTCATAAAAGCAGCAACATTATAGTTATGAAGTAGCAGCAAAAATTATTTTATGGTTGAGGGTCAGAACAAGATGAGGAACTGTATTACAGGGTCTTGGAATTAGGAAAGTCGAAACCCACTAGAATGGTTTCTAATTCTGTAGATGGTTATCCTTATGGAAGATGACAACTGGGGCTGGACAGATGACTCAACAATTAAGAACACCGGCTGCTCTTTCAAAGGACTCAGTTTCCATTTCCAGCACCCAAATGGGTGACTCACAATCATCTGTAACTCCAGTTCCAGGGGATCCAAAGTTCTTTTCTAACCTTTAAAGATAACAGATACTCATGTGGTGCACACAGGAACGAAAGCATCTATCCACACACAAAAAATAAAAATTTGTTAGAAAAAATGTGGGCACAAGGTCAACCTTTGCAAAAACCCAAAAGGACTGAAGTTTACCCAATATTATAATATATGTGTAAAAAAATTAAATTTAAAAAGTGTGTGTGTGTGTGTGTGCATGAGTTCATGTTTCTGAGTGCCTGCGTCCATGTGTGTATCAGTGTTCTTGTGTGTGTGTGTGTGTGTGTGTGTGTGTGTATGTGTGTGTGAAGAATGTGTAGAGGTGGTAAACTTTTCTGTATGGACATACATGGAGACCGGATGTTAATTTCAGATGTCTTCTTCCATTTCTTTTCCAGTTTACTCTTTGGGACAGGTTCTCTCACTCTTTAACTAAGCGGACTATCTAGCCTGCAGTGAGCTCAGTTATCCATTGCTGTGGATTCAGGTGCTCACCACTGAACCTTGATTTTCAATGGGTGCTGGAAATCTGTATGCAGGTCCCCATGCACATGAAACAACACTTACCCAAATGAGCCATCATTCAGCGCCATTAAAAGTATGCCAGACAAACTCCTTTAATTGTGCATGCTTACTTCATTTCTAAGAGTGCTCTGACTCTGATCTTTGCTATGTAATCCTGCCTTCAGATCTGATAGACCCCAACACGCCTCTGAATAGTGAATGCTCCAGACAAAAAGAACCAAAACCTCTCGAGAAGACCCTGAGCAGAGGCATGGCCTAAGAACTCTGGTATTGAGAGCTCCATAGGTACCCATATGGTGAAGCAAGTTTTCCAAATGCAGCTACAGTTTGAGGACTCCATCTCTACTTGAACAGATTCCATACTGAATAAACAATGTTTATTTAGGTGTAGTTTAGAAGTAAAGAACACATTTAGCCAGTGCAAAGTCCTATGTTCAATCTCCTGCATCCATGAAGATATGCAGGATTAATAGAAGAGAACCGTTTATAACATAGCCTCAAGGACCACTATATTCATTTTCTCTAGAGACTTTTTGAGATCTGATTTCCAGACATAGAGATAACATGACAATGAGCAGTTGGTGTTCAACTGGAGAGACCATAAACATATCTGCACAAACATTTTGCCTCAAAATCCCCAGGGAAGTCATTCAGAAAGAGCACAAAACCATCGCTAAAGAAACTCACACATGGTAAACAAAACTATTAAATCATATTTCATTACCGAGAAAAAAAATGATTCAATCACCTAACAGTTAACAAATAGCCACTTGGCACTTCATTAGACTCTGAACCCAACCTAGAAAATGTAATATGACACATGGGCATGAACCTAAGCACATATGTGTTCATGTAGAATGGCTTTGGGAGAGCGGAGCTCTGAAAGATAAAAACTTGCAGCTTGTTAAGCTTCTGTATGTGAGATGAGATGACATAGAAGATGTCAGCAACTTGCTTTCAGGCTTTTCACGTCTGCATTGAAAAGAATATTTATAATAAAGCCAGGAGATGCCAATAAGCACAGCAATTAAAAGGGTTTTTTTTTTCATCTTTTGATTAAGGCAACTGTACCCAACAGTAGCGCCCACCACAGAGATTAATAACTGAGGTTGTTTGTTTGTTTGTCTGTTTGTTTGTTTTGAGTTTGGGTTTTTTATGGAGCATATGAAACCATGCAGGCCTCCTGAGAATCTGCTTGCATAACAAGTTTTGGGAAAAAAAAAAAAAAAAAACACTTAAGTAGGTCAGCTCACACAGTTTGTTACTGCCTTCTGTTAATTAATATCTCTGAGTTCACTGTCCCTTCCAACTGCCCGCCTCCACCAAAGGTGCATAAAGTTGGAGATCTTTCACCCAAAAAATTTCTCTGTGTTTCTTGTATTTATTAGCATCTCTTGGCTTTATGGCAAATATTTTTTACTGCTCAGAATGCTACTGTTTGAATGAATCTAAAGACAATATTTAATAAATACATTTATGTTACCCTGTTTTAAATGAAAAAATGGAGGCCAGGTAAGCCCCTGTGATCACAGGCGGCGTAAGACAGTTCAGATAAGGCCTGTAAGTACCCCGGGAACATGTGGACAGGGCAGTAACTGCTGCCATGTTTAGATCTATCAGCAACCCCATTAACTAGTTCCCTCAAACATCACCAGGGGGAAAATTCATTCTGAAAAATTGAACAGAGAAGTTAAGAAAATGAAGCATTCACCTCCAGAAACCTTAGTGGCATGGCCGGCAATCTGCCCAACAGATCTTTGCTCACTCTAAAATGCCTTGAGGAGATCCTAACAGATATGTGAGTGAACGACCTGAAAACCCAGTGAGAAGTTCAGCAATGCTTATTTGCTTATTAGTTACCTGAGTATCAGGACTGAAACTTCCTACTCGAAGACTGGTTTTCAAACTAAAAGTGAGAGCCTGGAAAAGTGCTGGGAGAATAGAGGTTGGAGGCAAGGGAAGCATGTTAGCCATCTTTCCAACTGGTAAATAAAAGACGTCACACCTGTCTCCCATTTGTTCCCCTTAACCTCTGCACAGGGTTTGCAGCTTCTAGAATACCTCCTTCATTATAAATTTTCCACCTCAAGCTATGTCTGCCCCTTACTTGTTTCCCTGGATTTGACTCCCCGAGAGGGGACGCGAAACCAGCCGTCAGTTAAAGCAGCATAAATCACCCACCCAGCCATCAATTAAAGCAGCATATCACCCACCCAGTGTCATCATCCTGCCCTCACTCCTCAGACCTGGGTGAGTAAGGCCATGCTGACTCCACTGAGAATTAACAGAAGAGATTATGGTTACTCCTGAACTCACAAACATGCCAAACTTGAAATGTTTCCATGTGGCTACCTTTATTCTGGCTTGCCACTTTTCCTGGGACAAAGAGGAGGCTGAATTGGGACAAGATCTGAGCCTTCTCCTTTTATTTAGGGAAGAAAATCTAGTTACAGAGCCCCTGCGAAAGAGACAGTCAGGCTGAGGTCGCTGGCTACGAACGCACAGGGAGGACGGCCAAAGCAGGTTGTCAGTCAAGCGACAAACACTGACTGAGAACCTGTTATTATATGTAAGAGACGCCACACGATAAGCATGTGTAAAAGATACAGTCCACCTTCAAGGGGTTCATAATCTCCTTGAGTGAATCAGACTTAGCCATGGGGGGGTGGTAATGGGCCAAAAGAGAAAGAAGAAAAACTACACGTGAAAATACAACTTAAGTAATAATGTAACGATGCATGCAGGCTACCAGGTTTGAGAGATCATTACAGGGTCCTGAGAGAAAGAACTCAGAAGTGAGGCTGCTCACGGTCTGAGGTAGTTGGGAGGCAGAACAGCAACTGTTTCGGATATAAGAATTTGCTCCGAGCCTTGCTGTGCCCAGTCCTCCTTCCTGCATTTTAAACATTCTCCGAGCATGGAAAAATGCAGCCGTGAGTTCATAATCACTGAGAAAGGGCAACAGAAAAAAAAGCATGAGCAGGGGTTTTAATTTTTCTAGGTTTCTATTGGGAGGTTGGTTGGTTGGTTGGTTTTGGTTGGTTGTTTTGTTGTTGTTTTATTTTGGTTTTGGCTGTTTTGTTGTTGTTCGTTTGCTTTGCTTTTTTCTTATCTTGATTTATTCCTTTATAGCCAGAATGCCAGGTGCCAAATTCTCTAACTTGTAAGGAAGGATGAGGCATGATGTCTCAGAAGCCCCTCTGTAGGTGGAATGATTTCACGCTGCTTCCCTTGTATTCCACTGTGGTATTGTAGTAATGCTCAGCCTAACACACAGGTTCAGATTCATAAACACACAGCTAATGAAGACCACAGTGGGCTCATCTTCCCATTGTGTGGCAGGCTCTGTCAAGCGCAGCCATTTCAACCCCGACTCTCTGCAGTTCTATTACTTGCATGAACTTCATCTAATGAGCTCAGACTATTTGTCTAACTGGTATTTTTCATAGTCTGGGCTGACAGGAGAATCTGTTTAGCCTGGAGGATAGCTGGAACCTTCCACTGTCTTAGCTTCTTCCCAAAGTCACTGCATTATCTGTCCCCTAATGAAAGGGATTACTTTCCAGGATAAAACAAAGAGGTAGGGGAGAAAGAAGGCAAGCCCAGAAAGGAAGGAAAGAGGGAGGCTAGGAAAGAGGAAGGAAGTGAGGAAGGATAGGAAAAGATGAAAGGAGGGAAAGAGAGGAGGAGAAACAGAGACAAAGGAAAGGAAGAGGTGAGAGAGGAGAGAGGAGGGACATCGAAAGAAGAAAGAGAAAGAGAAGAAAAGAAAAGAGCATGCATGCATTGTTCCAGGGCTCTGTCTTGGCTTGTCACAGCTATTTCACTCAACTGCAATAATAGTGCAATAAAGTTCTAACATCAGTTCCCTCAACAACAAGCCTGCCACCCACACAACCCTGCCACTCAAACGCCTCGCTCACTTTTCTTGTTAGCTTATTATGATGGGCCTCTTAGTCAAGTCTCAGTTTGACTAACCTATATTGCCACAGGCAACTGGTTAGTCAACTTTCATCGTATTTAACAGAAGCAATGAAATGGCCCTGAACACTCCTGACCCTGTTTCAGCTCTCACAGGATCTGCCAGACAGTCTGGTTGATCAGCTGTATCTGGGATTAAGAGACCCACCAGGAACATAGGTCCCCCTTTTTTTTCCAGTCCCTCATTATTAAATGAAGGGATATGCCCTTGTAGTTCAGCATTAAATCTACTCAGACATATAAAAAAAATATCATTTATATGTTCAAATGCACATCTGGAAAAAAAGATGCTCCAGGAATGTGTAAGGGAACTAGAGACCAATGTGGGAATAAAAATTGAAATAATCGTAATTAACCTGACATATTGCTTACCATATGCCAAACAGTTCCAAGAATGTTGCCTCTGTTGACTCATCTAATCCCCATTACGTTTCAATGAGGTGGGTGCGATAATTAACCCCATTTAACAGAGCAGAACTATTAAGGCACAAAAAAGTTAATTGATTTGCCGAGGGTTACACAGCAGTTAAATGGCATCTCAGAATTGAGATTCAGGCAATCAGGCAATACAGCTATCCTCTTACACTTCATGGTCTACACAAAACAGTAAAGGAACACTGCTTACTTATGATCTGTAGCATATAGTAAATTCTGTAAAATCAGATCCAAAAAAAACTAAAGACAAAATCACAGAAAAAAAATGGAGTTAAAAATGATTTTCCAAAATGCACATTATATTGAGAGAATCTGAATCCATGTATGTACTTTTCAATGTCTAAAACTCACTTTGAAAAAAAGAAGTCATATGAAAAAATTCAAGAAAGATTGAGGCCTGGTTTCCTCATCCACACAGCTCAGAGGATTAAGATAATGATGGATACAGAGCCTTAACATTGTTCGCTGTGTGGTCTATGATCAAGAAACAGTAGCTACTGTTTATAACTGCTATTGGATTCTCCCCCCAACTTGTTCATCACTATCAGATCTAACGTTAAGTGAATCTTCTCACTACAGAGACCGGTGTTCCCACCCACCCATCTAAACAAACCACAACGCTACAAAATGATATGCTGAACAGGACTCCTATTGGGAAATAGCAAACGCACCAGAGAGAACTCCCTGGAGTTAATAATCAGGTTTCAAAGGAAGTACTTACAAACGATGGGGAAAGTTATTTGAGAAAGATCTGTTAGAGCAGATACAGAGATGGAAACTTGGATAGCCACCTTGACTGAGGCGAGAACGCTCCAGCCACAGTTATAATTAGATAAGCCCCTCCAAATGCGTGGAAGCCTCAAACACGCTTCTGTACGGGAAACGGCGGGAGCACGTTTCTACCAACTGTTCTGTTTCCTGGCTTTTCGATCCCACTCCCCTTACATAAGAAAAAGTAGAGCAGGGAGCCAAAATATGTGAAGCAATGGGCTTCCAGACTTGCATGGAAAGAGTCCTAGAAGAAAACTGTTCATCCCTGTTTTCTGGCCGCTGTCATTATGGGATGGGAAAACACAATCAGTGGTCTCAGAGTTCCATGGCTAATAAGAAAAGCTGCTTCAAGAGTTATCAATGCACGCGATATAAAATTAATTACAGCACAAATAATAAATGCTGAACCTTTTCTAATTCACAGCTTGACTTCTGTTGTGCCACCACCAAGAGAATAATTTTTTGTTTTTTTTTTTAGTAATTAAAGACTGAGTAGACAGGTTACCATAAAAAATACCTCCACGCCTATATATACTGCACCGCTGTTCACAGTAATCAAACTCGGGTATCCTTAAACAGATGAGTGGGTGAAGATAATGCGGCACACGTCCACAATGGAGTTTCATGCAGCCAAAATGGAAAGTGAAATTAGGCGGTTTGCAAGAAATGCATGGAGCTAGAAGTCACCATGTCAACAAGTGCCCTGAGACGCTTGTCCCCTCGAGCACAAGCAATCACTGTTTCTCACGTGAGAGGGAAAGGGAAAGAGGGGACTTGAGAGCAAAAGGGATCTTCGTATGGCTTTGAAGGGGAAACACTGAGATGTCTGACATCATGTGATAGACTTTCGTTCACAAATATCCTCTTTAAAGTGTTGAAATTTAATAACTTGATCAAGAATTTTGTGTTCTTGGAGGAGAGAGCTAATGCAGAGATTCACAACTTATCGAAGTATTGAGAATAGGTGACTGTGAAATTCTCAGCCCTAAGCAAGACATCTTTAT
This sequence comes from Psammomys obesus, assembly GCF_907164565.1. NCBI lineage: Eukaryota > Metazoa > Chordata > Mammalia > Rodentia > Muridae > Psammomys > Psammomys obesus. The sequence continues at coordinate 725 of NW_026593242.1, read as the reverse complement.
CTATCATCTCCTTCACAGTCTAAGGAGCATTATGGAAAAGGAGACAGAAAGGTCATAAAAGTGAGGGTGCTGAGGAGTGCCTTGAAGGGCTACCATCAGGGCATTTCATGATTGTGCGAATACAAACACAGCAGATGTGCACAGAGCCTGCATACACATACACTGACATGGAGATAGGGGGGAGCTAGCTGGAAAGAAGAGACTCATCAAGGTGAAGAGAGGAATTAGACAGGGCAATCCAGGAAGACATGATCACAATACACCCTGGACATACGTGTAACTGTTTTTGAAAAAGTTTAAAATGTTCATACTAATTTAGATATCTCCTCATAACATGAAGACTCAGAGTCGATGTCCAGATACTTTTTTTCTGTGAAGTCATTATCTTTGTGACAATTCTATCAAAGATCGGAATCCTCACAGCCCAGATTCCTATACAAGCCCAAATCCACTTATATTAGGATTGTGAAAGGTGGTGTGAAGAGAGTAAAAGGAAAAGATAAGTGATTTGAAAGATAATTCTGAAAAAGTATGTACTATAAATGTGTGTGTGTGTGTGTGTGTGTGTGTGTGCACCTTTATATATGTTTGTGAGTGTACTTGTCTGTCTTTGTGTATGTGTCTGTATGTGTGTGTGTGTGGTCTCTGTTTCTCTCTCTCTCTTTGTGTGTGTGCTCAGTGTGTGTGTGTGTGTGTGTGTGTGTGTGTGTGTGTGTGTGTGTGTG
>NW_026593241.1:0-7163 GCF_907164565.1 Psammomys obesus | reverse complement strand
AATAGCAGAGGCTCCAGGCAAGTGAGAAAATACACCACATAAAAAAAATGGATGGGCTGCCTGTGAAAGATCTGAAGTTGATCTCCAGCTTCCATGTGCACACACATATGAGCACATAAGCCTGCTCACAAATATAGAAATACACAAATCAACTATAGAAATACACAAATATAAAGGAAGAAGGAAGGAAAGAAGGAAGGGAGGGAAGAAAGCAGGGAAATGAGGGTTAGGTGGAGAGAAAAAGGGGACAGAAAAAAAGAAAGGGAGGAAAAAGAAAATAAAAATAATGAAAGAAAGATTAATAAAGAGGAAAGAAGGAGGAAGGGAGGGAGGCAGAGAAAGGAAAAATATAAGGACATGAAGGAAAGGTGAAGGAAAAGGGGTACATAAAGAAAGGCAGGGCAAAAGAAAAATAATGAGAAGAGAGAAAGAGTAATAGAGGAAGGAATGAAGGAAGGAGGGAAGGGAGGAAGATAGGAAGGAAGGAAGGAAGGAAGGGGAAAGGAGGGAAGAAAGGGACGAAAGAGGGAAAGAAGAAAAGGGAAGGGAAGAAAGGAAGGAATGAAGGAAGACAGCCTCTTTGGCTGTCTTTGGGTACTCTTTGGGTACCTAGAGGAAGAGAGTATGTACATGCAGACCTAGAAAGGGACTCAAAGCTGGAGAGAAATTCACTGCACATGTTCAAAGTTAGTGCTAGGTCAAGCTGGAAAAGGACAGTGCCAGACAATTATCTTCGTCCCATAGAAAGATGGGATGGACACATGAGTCTCTTGATGCCATCAAAGCATCAGGGTCCAACCACATACTGCAAATGTAAGGCCGAGGAAGTAATGTGCTTGCAACACACATCAACTTCACTAGGTGATCAAATTGAGTACTGGTGTATTGATTAGAGATCTTTGCTTAAAAGTATAATGGCACTATGTTTGGTACAAATGACCATTGATAAAAATGGAATTATTGCTGCATTTGTCACGGTGATGGTCTCATCTAATAAAATAACTTTAATGTTCTTATTGTGTTTTCTCAGAGACAATGCATTTTCACAAAAGAAAACAAATCATTATTGCAAGGTTTTGAACATGAATTAGAGGGTTGGAGAAATGGTTCAGCAGTTAGTTAAAAGCACTTACCGATCTTACTGAGGTCTTGTATTTGGTTCCCAGACCCCCATAAGGTAGTTCAAGATCATTAGTAACTCCAGCTGCAGTACTGAACCTATCTTCAGGCCTGCAAGGACAATGTATGTACATGCACATACACAAACACAGACACATACACACATGCACGTAGGCACATTTTAAAATCAGGAAAATTATTTTTTAAAGTCATGAATTAACGTCATTCGGTAGAGGGCTTGTCTTGTATGCACAGAGTCCTAATTTTGATCCCAGAACTACATGAATTAAGTGTGCTGGTTCACAGCCTTTTAATTCCTGCACTCAGGCAGAAGAAACAGTAGGAGCAGAAGTTCAAAGTCCTTCTGATATCTAGTTTAGATAAATATCTAGTTTGATACAAGTTTGGACTACATGACATCATATATATAGAAAAAGGAACTGAGTCTTTTCTAGCATAAATATGTGAAGTAATTCGTAATCTGAACACTCAGCATTAACTTCCAGTGTGTTTACTGCCATTTGTTTATAACAGATATGATGCTAGGCTATGACTCATGCTCATAGTACATACATGTACTACATACATACATGTACTATGAGCATATATATATGCGCATGTATACATATGTACTAGAGCGTTATATAAATGTATATGAAATATACCCCAATACATATATACATGTGTATGTGAGTATACAAAAGTACAAATCTATATATTATGTATAGATACATACATGTGTACATATATTTTGTATGTATGTGTATATATATATATATAAATATATGTGTATTATGTACATCTTGCCATTTGTTGATTTTGTTGAATGGTATTGCAGAAAGTGACAATGTGATCTTCCAGATCCAGTTCTAAATGATTCTTAGCTATTTACAAATTTATTTCACATAAGAGTTAAAATTTTACACATATATACAAAAATAAACAAACACACACACACACACACACACACACACACAAACACACATCTTACAAAGTACCAGACCCTGTTTTCTTGCTCAGAAAGATTCTAGGCTACTAAAATGCAGCACCTGTCTTCAGGCTGACAGACCTTGCTAGAGCAAATGGAAGAAGGTTACAAATGGTCTGAAAGGATAAATTAGCAGATCTAAATGCAGTTTCAGGATGCCCTCTGAGCTGTTTGTGCACCTGAGAGCACAACACAGTATATTTCACGACATTCCAAAGTTCTCATGTTTGGGAAGGCTGATCCTCATATCAGATGCTGGGCTTCAAGTGCATAAGCTGGAAATCTGTTTCCTCCTTCCGCAGTCCTTGGTGAAAACCCTATGTGCACTTTCCCACTCATCTACTTGGCCTGTCATTCCCAGGCTCTCGGAGAACATTCTGTAACCCGTGAAACAGAAAGAGAGCTTTGAAAGCAGAATCAAGGCCTCTTTTTAGGGATACACAATGTTGACAGAAATATACTCCAGAGGAATTTAATGCAGCCTTTTTTGGGTTCCTGGCACAGTTTCTTTCGTGCATCAGTAAGTGAAAAATGAGCACGGGAGACTCCTGACAGTAGGACAGGGCTGAGGAGAGCCCATGCCTCCAAGCCAACGATTAGATTCTACTGTACAAACAGAGAGATGTCTGTGAACTCCTCACCTCTGGAAGGTAAACACTCTGAAGGGAACCCCCTCCCGTGGGCTTTGAAGCATTCACCTTGTAAAAGGAAAAAGGACGGCTTTAAAGAGTTCTTCATGCAGAGAAAAAAGGAAGTGCTTTGAAGTTGGGCTAATTCTGGGTCACTGTGAAATCAGCCATGCTTCTGTCTACAAGCACTTCTGACCCTTTTGGACCAGAAACAATAGGACCAAAACAAGGTGCTTTTTCCTCTTCTTCCTTCGTCTGTTTCAATAAAAATGGGAAGTAGAATCTGCAAAAAAAAGATACAAAATCCCTAACTACCAAGAAGCAGCTCCCTGGGAACCCTTCCTCTGCTCTTTCTCCTTCCTTAACTAAAAGTTATTCAATTAGAATGGATGTGTAACTCTAAAGGGATGCATTAAAATACACTGGCTTGGTCTGTAGATGTAGCTCAATGAAAGAGCACTTGACTGGCATGCAAAAGGCCCTGGGTGGGATGGGGGAAATCTATATTTTAGGGAATAAATAGAATGAATCTCCCTTGAAAATAATTGGGCTCTTTCTTTCTCTTCTCTCACTCTTCTCTCATCCTTTCTGTCTCTAGCCTTTCTCTTCCCTCTCCTATCTATGTGCACCTCTCTCTCTCTCTGTCTCCCTCCCTCCCTCCTTCCCCCTGCATGGCAGCCAAGAACTGCTACCAATAACCCTGCATTTAAATACTTCAATGTTATATATACATATGTATGTATATATATAATTAGAAGATAGAAAAGATAAAGCTTTGAGAACTGAAGATTTTCAGAAAATATGAATTCTTTGCTTTTGATGAATTTCATAGTCACAACCAGGCTACCCCCTCTGATGTAAATTTCAGTGACAAATGAAATAACCATTCAAGACTCTCCAGAGCAGCACTTTTCAAGCTCACTACTGCTGCGACCCTTTAATATGCTTCCTCGTGTTTTGGTGACCCCCAGCCATTAAAGTATTTCATTGCTACCTCATAACTGTAATTTTGATGCTGTTATGAATTGTAATATAAAAATCTTACATACAAAATATCTGGTATGTGACCTCTAAAAGGGTTGTAACCCAAACTTGAAAGCCATTGCTCTAGAAAGTGCTTTTCCAACATAGTTGTATTTTTTGGAGTCTGCTAACATGCACTTCCTATTTACTCCAGTAATTAATTTTACTCCTCCTCAAGTCTCTGACGGGGTTGAAAACTATATAGTCAATTTTACAATTAGCTTAGTGGCTTAGGAGCTTAAAAGATGTTTTAGGTCTAGATAGATGTTTTTCGGTTGAGAGATACAAACTATAAAATTGACAGGTACAAAACTTTAGACCCTCATTGATAGTATATTTCCTTTAAGGTGGCCAAACACAGTTAAAGTAGGCATTATGTATAGTAGTCTTACCTATTAGTTTTTATAATTGTTTTATAATTATTCTTACTGCATTAAAAAATGGCCTTTTTATTTAAACAGAAAAGGGGACTTGTTGGTGATTGTTCTGATCCTCATCCCCAAGATCTGGTTACTCCCCAGATATACCTGTCCTTGTTGTATAAACCTGCCTACGACATACCTGATTGCTTGATTAAGTGGCCTATACCTGGGCAGGGTAGAATGGGGTAGGCATGGCTAAGGTTCCTGGGCCTTAAAGGGCAGGAGACTCATGGAAAAATCATGGAAGAGAGGAGGAAGGAGGATGCCACAATGGGTTTGCATGGATTCGTAACCACAACGGCTGGGAGGAAGCACTGCAATAATGGTGTGGAAAGGCCAAATGAAGAATAAAAGCAAGTATTTGGGGATTATGGATGGAAGGTAGCACAGGTTGGTTGGTTAAGGGGAATGGCATTGGATGGGGACTGAGAGGTGAATAATGAGGTTATTGAGATAGCATACGTAGAAATATCTATCTACCTGGCCCAAGGTAAATAAGGCAATTATAAAATCTAAAAAGAAATCTAAAATAAATATGCTATTGATTCCTCTTTCTGTCCAAATAGTTCAGCAGACTAAACATAACCAGCAGCCTACAAACCCAATTCAACTTCTGATGTTATATCTCCTGCAGATATGTAAAGACACCATTTACAGTACCATTGTTCTGCCCTGTGGCAGAGAGAAGAATGACAAGCTATTTCAATGACCTACATATGGGTTTAGGTGATTTACACCAAATTCTTGAAGTGTTAACAGTAATGGAAATGCTGTTTTGTTGTTGTTGTCCTGTTATTGTCGTTGCTTTCTGGAGAATGTTTTGTTGGGGAAAGTGCATGTTTGTGGCTTCCATGTGTTGGTGAATGTCTCAGAGATTGCAAGTGAGTTTGGCTGGCAAGTAGCTAAGAGGGATAGGTCGGAGAATTGCTTGCCATGTTGGCCACACAGCTTTGACTCACAGGACAATGCTCTCATCACAGTCAGTTCCCTAAACCATGGCTCGGAGTTGCTGCAGCCCATATGAAGTGTCATGGTTTTTAATTAATTCAACAAAGGCTTAAGTTATAAGGTCCTCAAAGAGTTGATACCACTTCCTTTAAGTATTGATACTATAGAGAAGCAACTAATTAAATACAGTGTATCTTGCCTCATACCTGAGAAAATTGAAAATATTTCTCAGGATCAAGTGCTATTTCAAATTATATGACCTTTCTTTCTTATGATCTAAGTATGAGGAAAAAAAAACTGTATAAATCTATCCAGTGTTTTTTTTTTCCAAAACAAAGCTACTTATATTAAATAACAGATGAGACTCAGACTTAGCAGCCCATCTCAAGATCTGAACGAGACCATGAAGGTTGGGAGATTTGGGCAAGCGTGTTTGGATGATCGGTTTACTTCTAGCTCTCGTGAATCAGCCTCATCTCTTACGCCTTACTTTATTCTCACTATAAGCCTTCACTTCTTCTCTTGTGGAGTACTGCCTCTCATTTGAACCAGGCAACACCTAGATGCAAGCACTTTTTCAAAACTTTCAGATTAAGGTACGAAATTCATTTCCAATCAGGCAAATGGTGAGTGAAAGTCACACTTTTCTACCAGTAAGTACTGAATACCTGAGAGAACAAAAGCTTGAGCCCCATTAGTAAGAATCTAACTTCTGTCCATTCTCCCCTACATCGTGCGAGTGCCTGTACAGGCATTCCCCAAATGACAGATAGATCATATTCCCATACTTTGTTTTGAAATCTGAATTTAATCCCTACAGAAACAATGTTATAAATGGCAGTTAAATTCCTGCCCAGCTCAGGAAAGACAATTTAACCCATAATGTAAATGAATCACTGTAGACTTGCTGGACAGAATTCTGGGATGGAGAAATAGGAGACTTGTGGTGACAGCCCTTCAAACTACCAGACGCGTTTGCATTTTTATAAAATGGGCTTACTGTGCCAGAATGAAGAAGTAAGTAGTGAAATGACGTGTGCTGTTTCAGAGGGCACTGGAAAAGAGCCAGTGTGGTGAGGAGAGCTTAGGGAACAAGCAGCAATTCCTAGAAATCTACAAGCAAGATTATTTCCTTCGAAAGTCCTTTTTTATTTCATGTCTTTTGTTTTACAAAAAAGAGTAAAGTCTTGCCTGTTTGTTGCTATACATAAATAAGATTGCTTATTAAGCCTAACCCCTTTTGCTCAACATCATTTTTGTGGCATTGAGTTCCTTTACTTTGATTCCAGTATACATTATCTTGGCTTCATTTATTTAACGCCATTTTGGTTGGTTATGTTTGGGCTTTAACATGGAGAAATCACCTTGCAATGAATATCCTTACTTATGTTAAGCATTTTCACTGTCCCTATACCAAAGAGCAAAACTTCAGGTAATAGTTAAGTGCAAAGGTTTAATTTTAATGCATGATGACAAAATACTCCCTGAAAAGTTCCCACGGATTTGCTTTCCACCAACAATATATTAGACTTCCAGTGTCTGGCAAACTGCCTTGGAAGTTGGCTTTCACTGGGGCCATTCTGATGAACAGTGACATTTTTGTGTTCTTAAGCAGCGTTTCCTTGCCTGTTGATGATGTTGAACTCTAGCGACCAGTTTGATGCTTTCATTTCTAAAAGTACAAGTTTAATGTCCTTTGACACTTAGCTGTTTCGTTGTGTCTTTTGGTTTGTTGAAGTTCATTGTTGATTTGATTTTTATATATTATATATGTGCTCTTAAAAGATTGTTCTGCTCTGTGGTATAAATTCTTACTTTCTGATATCTTTTGATGAACAGAAATTCTTGGCCTAGTGTAATGGCTTAGCATGTAAATGTGCTTGCCAATGAGCCTGACAAGTGAGTTCAGTCCTTGGGCCCTACATGGTAGAAGGAGAGCACCAATTCCCTCAAATTGTCCTCTGACCTACACATACACTAAATAAATAGAAAGAAAGAAAGAAAGAAAGAAAGAAAGAAAGAAAGAAAGAAAGA